>NC_091346.1:1634081-1684081 GCF_038502225.1 Cherax quadricarinatus
ACACACACGCACACACACACACACACACACACACACACACACACACACACACACACACACACACACACACACACACACACACACACACAGTAGCGATGTGATGCTTGAAGAATATAAGCATGAGTGCAGGTAGTCCTAAGTAGACCTGGCAGTGTGACCAGCGAGGTCCCTGACTCTTCAACCTTGTATCAAGTACAGCAAGTTGTGTTGGAATAAAGGTAGAAATTTGCAGCAGGATACTAGACACTTTCCTACAGGAAGTGTCTGAGCAGTGTGTTTATAATTACTGTGTAAGCCTGCGGGATGCCTGCAAGTAGGAATAGTCTGATTTATCACGCAGTCAGCCTGGAGGCCGCGTTGAGAGATTAGAAAACTCTAACCTGGTCTTTCTGCTTTCCCCCTCCCCCTTTTTCCATCAGCTATCTCCGCTCTTTGCTTTCCTTTCCCTTTTTCCTCCTTTCTCTTTCCCCCAATTCTTTCATTTCACCATTTTCCTCTACCTCTTTAGTTTACCGCCTTTCCTCGTTCCCCTCTAATTTTCACTCTTCCTCTCCCTTTTATTTTCCTCCCCATCTTCCTCTCTCTTTTTTTCTCCCCATCTTCCTCTCTCTTTTTTTTTCCTCCCCCTTTTTGCAGGTTTTAGCTTCTATTACCCTACTTGTCAGATTGTTCCACGCATCGGTAACTCTCTGTGAAAATCAGTATTTACCTATGTCCTTTCTAAATCTAAATTTGTAAAATTTAAATCCGCTATTTCTAATTCTTACTTGATTCAATATCCTCATTACTTTATATCGCCTTTATGCCCAACATCCACTTACATGCCTCAATGATGTCTCTTCTCATTTTGCGTCTCTCAAAGAATGAAGCTTCAAGGTTCTTAATCTATCCTCGTATGGCAGATATACAGTGGATTAATTTTGTCATCTTTTTCTCTATGTTCTTGCATGAATTTGTATCCATTCTGTGGTAAGGAGACCAAAACTGAGCAGCATAATCTAAGTGATCCTTTACTAGTGATGTATAGAGCTGTAAAATAACTGTTTGAACTCCTGTTATTTATACTTCTTGATATAAATCCAAGTAGTTGTTTGCCTTATTGCGCACACGCTTAGGCATTGTGTACTCTTCATAATACGATGTACAGTGCTTTTACTTATAACCACAAAAAAAATTGCAAACACATTGTCTCACAATTTTTTTCAAACTGTTGGAGAGCGTGTAAGAGTGTGAACATCTTAGTTGATGGCGTGGTCTTGTTTACGTGCGTCTCTGGTTTACGTTTTCCACCTTTCATCAGGCTAACTTTTCACACAACCTGGCAGTTGCTAAGTGGTGGAATTGCAAATTCGTCTCTCCAGCGTCTTCATCTCTCTACATTTTCAGTTTTCCACTGGTACATAAAAATTCACTTTTCTGTGAAATACCTGTGACCAGTTTCCATTTTTATTATTTTTGAGGTCCAAGCTTTTCTGTTGATTGCATGGTAATGATCCAGTTTGCTCGTTGAAACTTTTACGCTTGTTCCAGTAATTTTTTTTATATCTGCTGGTGTACCAATGGTTTACTTGCTTTTCACTCGGTTTATTTGGATTTCAGTAAAGTCTTGGATAGAGTGCCTCACAAAAGATTTAAGAAAAGTGCCATCTCATGGTATAAGAGGTAAAGTTCTAACATGGGTCGAGGCATGGCTTACTGAAAATAAGCCGAATAATTGATTCTGAGTAGGATACCAGTGAACTTCAAGAGGATTTGGACAAATTAATGTCTTGGTCTGAAAAGTGGCAGATGCAGTTCAGTGTGAACAGATGTTAAGTCCTAGCCCTTGGGAATGAAATAACCCTCGTGGTTATAAACTAGGTGAAGTAGAGCTTGATTACAAAGAAAGTGAAAAAGACTTGGGAGTCATGGTAAGCAGAAATCTGAAGCCAAGACCACAGTGATTAAGTATTTGCAATAAGGCTAACAGATTACTTGGATATATATCAAGAAGTATAAGTAACAAGACTCCAAAAGTTATATTACAGCTCTGTACATCTCTAGGAAGGCCTCACTTAGATTATGCTGCTCGGTTTTGGTCTCCTTACTACAGAATGGATATAAATTCATTGGAGAAGACACACAGAAGGATGACAAAGTTGAGCCACTGTATAAGGAATCTCACATATGAAGACAGTAGACCTACAGCTTCGAGAGAGGTAGATTTTTTTTTTCAGGGTTCTTTCTTCTTTGTGCAAGAAGAATTGTGTTGGCACATTTAACGTCCTGGAATTTCACAAAAATCTAAGCTCTTTTTTCCATACTATATATTCTGAGTCAGATGATAGTGGTACTTCTGTATAAATAATGAGTTTCATGAATCTGAACCTAGCGCTGCATGTTTGGATATATTTTCTATATCCTTGAATTCCGAGTCATCTGTATTTGTCAAATATAATTTGTAGGGTAGGCTGAGGTAGTGAAAAAAAAAACTGTCTAGATCCTCCGCTCTCCCGTCGTTAATTAGTTTGCTGACAGTTGATTCGTACCGAACTTAAAAAATTGCCCTCATTTCTTTTTCGTAATAGGGCTAATTACAAAGGCGTCTTTTATTTGGATTTCGTGCAGGTTTATAAATATTAAGATTTGTTTTAATTTTCTTTAAGAGACCTTTATTCAGTTTGGGCTTCTTCCTCCTGTTTTAGTTTCTGCTCTACATCGGTATTCACTCTGTACGTTTTCTTTACTTTGTTCTAACATATTTTCAGTTTAAAACAATATTCTTAACCTTTTTTTGTATATTCTTATACATTTTCGTTTAGTATCTGATCTTTTAGGGATTCTCAGTGAACACGTTTATACTAACTTTGTAGGCTTCTGTATTCAGAAAGTTTTGAGACACTGACCGCGGGTTCAAGCCCCACCCGTGGTATGGTTAGTTGCCAAGTACTGGTGTTGGTTTAGCTTTCTGAGGACTGTTTCCCAGGGAATGTTGAATAGTTCTTTATTTGGTCCCACTCAATTGTCATATTAGTAATAATGGTAGAATTACCAACAAAATGTTAGGTAAATGGACACAAATGCAACTGGGACATGTTATTGTAGTTTGCCTAAGCTCCTGAAGAGCGAAACATTTGCCACAATAAAATGTCACACGAGTTGTTTGTGTTCATTTACCTAACAGTTGCTTATTGTTGAAGTTACATTTATTGAATATCCCTTCACGTTTGGTATTTCTTTGTTCTCTACGCATGCATATATGCTTGCATGTACTTCAGTGAGGTGATCGGAGTATGTTGTAATGGAATTCTCTTGATTAGTACCTCCATTATTACTTGGTCCCTCAGCCTTGGTGAATCTTAAGCGGATACCCGAGAACGGAGGTTTACATACTGTACACAAACTAGTACAGACTATTATGCTGAAGCAGTGTAAGAAGTGATACTTTTTAGCTGTGTATAGTGCTGTCTAGTGGCGTATAACAGTTAAACCTCACTCATGTCAGCTTTAAAATAAAATGTTACTTTGTTTTTGCTTGGTTTATAAACACCTGAAGCGTTTATACATTTTGGGGGGACACGGTAATTAAGAGTTAGCTACTGACTTGTTAATCTGTTAAATTTAAATCCCATCAACTACACGTATCATTAAGGTTACAACTCTCCTAACATTACCATAATATCAAGGATACTCCAAATAGAGATTAAATCAAACCGAGAGATATAGACTTCACTAATGTGTATCTAAATTATACTTTCCTTGACGTTACTCTGATGGTGAGTGGATGGCTCTATTTCCGGTGACGTCATGCTTCTTTCACCTGAAAATGTGGTCATTGACTTAAGGGACTCTGCCAGGCGGAAATGCTATATATTTTATGTACGTTTTCGTCTTTGAACATTTGTTTTTGTCACTTTGTATTTACAGAAGCAGAGCTGTGCTTATGGTGTCCGGTCTTAAGTTGGTCGCATCTTTCCTATTACTGCCTCCTGGCTCCCATTCCAACACAGTACCACCCAGATCATATCACTTACAAATATTATCATAGAATCACTGATTCCTTTCTCTAGTGTTCATTTTACAAAGATTCTTATTTTGTGCCTATTGGTCTGATTACCTTATTAGTATAATTTCGGCTTGCAAGCATTAATAAGTATAGTTTTTATTAACAATACTGAAAGACCCTATAGGTCAAATACTTTGTAAATCCTATAAACTCCTGCTTTGTGTTAGATTCTTTATCTCTTAATCGCACACCTCATGCCGACACTCGAGCATTCACCTCTCTTATAATCCCATATATAAATATATTGAACAATCATGGTAACATGACACATCACTGCCTAAGGCCTAATGCTACTGGAAAATAATCTCCCTCCTGCATGCTCTAACCCGAGCCTCACTATCCTCGTAAAAACTCTTAACTGCTTTCAGTAATCTACCACATACTCCATACATTTGCAGCTTCTGCCACATAGCTTCCCTATCCACCCTATCATACGCCTTTTCCAAATTCATAAATGCAATGAAAACTTCTTTACCCTTATCTAAATACTGTTCACCTATGTGCTTCACTGTAAAAAATTACTTATACACATCCCCTACCCTGCCTAAAGCCTCCCTTTTCATCTGCAGTCCTGCTCATTGTCTCGCTCTTAATTCTTTCAAGAATAACTCTACCATACACTTTACCTGGTATACTCAACAGACTTATTCCCCTATAATTTTTATTTCTTTTGTCCCGTTTGCCTTTATTCAGAAGAACTATTTATGCTCTCTACCAGTCCCTAGGTACCTTCCCCTCTTCCATACATTTATGAAATAAAAGCACCAGCAATTCCGAAACTGTTCCCACCTGCTTTTAACATTTCTGTCTTTATCCCATCAATCCCAGGTGGTTTAACACATCTCATTCTAACCACTGCCTCATACACGTCTCCCACACTCACAGCTAACTCTTCCTCGCTCCAAGATGTTTTACCTCCCTGCCCAATGCACGGAATTACAGCTTCCCTCTCTTCAACATTTAACAGTTCCTCAAAATATCCCCTCCATCTTCGCCATATTTCCGACTCTCCGTCTAATAACTCTCCTCTCCTATGTTTAACTGTCAAATCCATTCATTCCTTAGGCTTTCTTAACTTATAAATTCCACTGCAAAACTTTTTCTTATTCTTAGCAAAATTTGTTGATAGCATCTCACCCACTCCCATTTGCTCTCCTTTAACACACACACACACACACAAACACACACACACACACACACACACACACACACACACACGTGCGTGTGTGTGTGAACAAGTACTTTCACACTTCTCAGTGCATCATCAGGAGCTATGCAATGTTGCAAGAGAGCAACTAAAGCAACATTGCATAGCTCCTGATGATGCACTGAGAAATGTGAAAATACTTGAGCTAAAGATGTACACCCCCCCACCCCCCATGGCTTGTTTTGCATAGTTATGACCGCCCATCTGCGATTGTTTGCATATATATATATATATATATATATATATATATATATATATATATATATATATATATATATATATATATATATATATTGTGTGTATCGCAAGTCATCACAGATTGCACTACCTGCTTTTTCTGTCCTCATACGTTGCATCCAGAGGGCTTGTAGCAGCAATTCTCCCTGAACATCTTAGGGACAAGACTGGAGTCCAGGACCAAAAGGTCATTGACGGAGCCATGATCTGGGATAATCTAACGGGCTCTGAAACCAGACCTGCTCCCCCCAACAACTACAAACAGTCGCACTGGGATGGCCTGATAGTGGAGAAAATAGCCTCAGCAATGCTTCAGTGTCAGGGAAGGATAGAGCCCGCCTCCTGGTAGTGAAAGCTCCTCATGCAGGGGACTTTGTATTGGCTGTTCCCAACTCCAGCCTTGGCACTTGGCTCGACCCTCAGACCATCCGCATTGGTGTTGCCCTTCGACTTGCCGCCCCTATTCTCGCCGAACACAGGTGTATTTGTGGCAGTGAAGCAGCAGACCGATTCGGGTACCATGGTCTTGTGTGCCGTAAATCCGAGGGAAAGATTGCAAGACACGAGGTTAATACCATTATCAAGAGGAGCCTCACAACAGCCGGATGCCCAGCAGTAAGGGAGCCACCCCAGCTATGCAGATCTGATGGCAGCCAGAAGCATCCGGATGGTATCACACTTCAAGCCTGAACAGACGGTAAGCAGGTAGTGTGGGACTACACATGTGCATCTCCCTTGGCTGATACCTATCTCCAGTACACCAGGGAGGAAGGAGGGACAGCTGCCAGCTTCAGGGAATCCCAAAAGTCTAGAAAATATGGAAAACTTGCCCATCATTATATGTTTGTTCCCATAGGCTCAGAGACCCTTGGCTCATGGGGAAAGAGTGCATCTAAGTTCCTTAAGGAGCTAGGCAAATGTCTCATCAGGGTAACTGGGGATCCCAGGGCAGCTAGTTTTCTGTTCCAGCGACTCGGCGCTGCTGTTCAGAGGGGTAATGCCTGCTGTATTTTGGGTACGCACCCCAGTTCTGAATAGTTGGATGAGATTTTCGCATTATAATCAGTGACAAACGCGTAACAATATGTATTAGACATGTATCTCTCACATCTCATGTACTGTGTGTGTGTGTGTGTGGGTGTGTGTGTGTGTGTGTGTGTGTGTGTGTGTGTGTGTGTGTGTGTGTGTGTGTGTATATATATATATATATATATATATATATATATATATATATATATATATATATATATATATATATATATATTATGAGAGAGAATTACCACCTCTGGAACTGCTGTTGACCCTAATCCTCAGAGAAAAGAATAAACTTGCTTCAGGGAAAACTCAAGGTTCTCCCTGAAGCTGTTTGAATATTGTTTTCTCCTACCACTACCCATTATTCTATATTCTATGTAGACTTTATTTAAAGACAAAATACAGTGATAATAATACAATATAGATAACATCTCAGAGCTACATCTCAAATACTTCATCCAGCTCCCCGACGGTGGGCCACATGCCCAGAATGCTGCAGGCATTTTCCCTCTGGATTGCCACACTGAATCTCTGAAAGAGAAAGCTGGCTGCCCTGTGATCCTTGGTTTTTCACCTAGCTCTTTGAGGAACTTTAGAGCATACTTGCCCCACTGGATCACTATGACATGGCCTTGGATGCACTGGAAGAAAATCAGAATGCAGATGTAATATACACAGACTTTGCAAAAGCATTTGACAAATGCGATCATGGCGTAATAGCCCATAAAATACGTGCTAAAGGAATAACTGGGAAAGTGGGGAGATGGATCTTCAACTTCCTAACAAATCGAACACAAAGAGTAGTGGTCAACAGAGTTAAATCGGAGGCTGCCATAGTGAAGAGCTCTGTTCCACAAGGCACAGTACTCGCCCCCATCTTATTCCTTATCCTCATATCAGACATAAACAGAGATATACACCACAGCACCGTATCATCCTTTGCGGATGATACTAGGATCTGCATGAGGCTGTCATCTGCTGAGGACGCGGTTAACCTCCAAGAAGATATAAACAAAGTTTTCCAGTGGGCAACGGTAAACAATATGATGTTCAATGAGGACAAATTCCAACTACGTTATGGAAAACTGGAGGAGATAATAACTAGAACAGAGTATACTACTGACTCCGGCCATACAATAGAGCGGAAAAATAATGTAAGGGACCTGGGAGTAGTAATGTCTGAGGATCTCACTTTCAAGGATCACAACAGTGCCACGATCGCACGTGCAAAGAAAATGATAGGATGGATAATGAGAACTTTCAAAACGAGAGATGCCAAGCCCATGATGATCCTTTTCAAATCACTTGTTCTCTCTAGGCTGGAATACTGCTGTACATTAACATCTCCATTCAAAGCAGGTGAAATCGCAGATCTAGAGAGTGTACAGAGATCCTTTACTGCACGTATAAGTTCTGTCAAGCACCTTAACTACTGGGAACGCTTGGAAGCACTTGACTTGTACTCGTTGGAACGCAGGAGGGAGAGATATATCATAATCTACACTTGGAAAATCTTGGAAGGAATGGTCCCAAATCTGGACACAGAAATCACTCCCTACTAAAGTAAAAGACTGGGCAGGCGATGCAAAATGCCCCCAATAAAAAGTAGGGGCGCCATTGGTACACTAAGAGAAAACACCATAAGTGTCCGGGGCCCAAAACTGTTCAACAGCCTCCCATCAAGCATTAGGGGAATTGCCAATATACCCCTGGCTGCCTTCAAGAGAGAGCTGGACAGATACCTAAAGTCAGTGCCGGATCAGCCGGGCTGTGGCTCGTACGTTGGACTGCGTGCGGCCAGCAGTAACAGCCTAGTTGATCAGGCCCTGATCCATCGGGAGGCCTGGTCATGGACCGGGCCGCGGGGGCGTTGATCCCCGGAATAACCTCCAGGTATGCTCCAAGGGTCTCCGACCCTATTGGGATGAAGTTATAGCGAGGGGGAAGGCCTTCATATTTGCGGGTTTTCTGGGTCTCTGTGGCTGGCAGCTCCACCCCCCTTCAGTTACTGAGTATGGCAAGTAGGTGTCTGCCAGTGTGGCGGCACAGTTGTAGTCCCAGGCAATCTGCCTACCATCCTTCCAGTGTAGCATAGTGGCTCCATCAGGATGCTTTTGATTTCTGTTAGACCATTGTACTTGGGGTTCCTGTTGAACTGGGCAACGGGGTCTATGGCGAGGCTTCACTTTACGATGTCATTGACCTCCTCATGTCTAGCATACTTCCCTTCTAATGTGTGACACACTAGACCATGAAGTCCGAATTGATCAGCCGAGTCGAGTGCCCAGAGAGGAATTGGGAACAGCTAGAAGGAAATCTCCTGAATGTGGTGCTTTCACCGCTAGGAGACGAGCTTTGTCCTTTCCTGAAGTGTTGATGAGCATTGTGTTGGCGATTTTTTCCATGATTGGTTTCTCCCAGTGGGACTGTTTGTGCTCTTTGGGAGGAGCTGGTCTACTGGAGGAGTCGGTAAAGGCGTCTCACCACACGGTTGCTTCAATGAACCTGGGGTCTTGAGCTCCTACTGCACCTCTCAAGCATTCTGGGACAGTCTCCTTGATTAATCCACCGGAAAACAAACACAAAGACAGAAATGCAGGTAAAGCTACCTGCATTGCTTTGCACACCCCTATACCTCTCAGTTGCACTGGGAAGGTTACCTGATCCCATTGCTGATCTTCTAGTGACAGATTCAGTGCCTTAAAAATTGATCTCAGGAGTGTTGGGTTGTCAAAAGAGGGTGCGCACCTCAGGAAGTGAGTCTTGGCAGAGTAAAACACTTTGTGAGGAGATACAGGGCATCATGGGCATCGAGATCACTTATTCTCTCCTCCATTCTCTTCATGTTATTCAGTTTGTCCTTGAGGACTGTCGATGGCCTGATTACCCAGCAGTGCTCCCAAGAGGGTGGTCTTGGCTGGAGTGGTAGTAGAGACTTCAGAGAGGATTGTTTTCACAGCACTGATTATTTCCTGGTTCTTTGTGATGATTTCACGCTTGGAGGGATTGAGGTGTTGAGATTGTTGGGTGTCTTCACCGGTTGTAGGTGCTCTAGCAGGGACTCTTCAGTACCTGCCCGAGTGCCATCATCCAGGTACCAGATATTGAGCTTGCTGCGCAGGCTGGAAGTTAGTTCTCTTACTGCCAAGCAAAAGAGAAGTGGAACAAGTGGATCACCCTGCTGAACACCCTCTGATGAGGGAATTTCATGTTCCCCAAGCAAAAAAATTGAAGGTTTGCTGTAACCAATTTAAATGAAGGGAAAAAGACTGAGGAACCAATCCCGAACGGCTGGCAAGACCACATCTCTCTCCACCATATTAAAGGCATTTCTTAAGTCAAGTTTGACTACGGCCTTGTCTTGTGGTAAGTCCCTTGATGTAGGCCCTTGCCCCATGAGCGACCCCAAAGCCCAGTTGGTGTGGCTGGAGTAAACTGGCAGCTTCTAGGCGAATGTTTCTTGAAGCTGCTTTGGCAACGAGACGGCGAAGAGTGTTACCAACAGCAATGGGTCTGATTCCCCCATCCTCCTTCAAAGCGCATAATGGGGCTCCAAAAAAGAAAGGTTTAATTTCTAATGGAATCCGCCCTGTCAGACAGTTGTTGACGAAGGTCGTTAGTTCGGAGAGAAGAATTGATGCAGATGTGCCAAGTACTGGATTTACCATCTCTTTGAGGTGTTGCGATCGAATTCCAGTGTAACCTCCTGCAGATCCTGCTGGAAGTGACACTATCGCCTTATAGGCTTCTGATTCTGGCAGAATTAATTGTTCAGTGATGAAGTCTTCCTCAGGGTTGTTGTTGATGACTATGGTGTCCCTTGTTGGGTGCTTGTCTCTTAGTGCTTGGGCTGTGGCCTTATTTTTGGGAGGAACAGTAATTATTCTGATTGCTCCCACTGTGTCACCTACTCTCCTGTGCGCAGATTTTCTAGTTTTCAGTGGAATTTTTCTTGGGTCTACCTCTGTGATTCCTGGGATGATGGGGCAGAGGGACACAATTATCTGTTCTTGGGTAGTTGTGCACTGCCTTGATGACTGATGTGGTTAACAGTTTGCCTCGTCTTTCAGGAACTGCAAGACAGACATTGCCGAACAGGAGTAGGTTTCGCCATGCTTTAATGGTGCCTCGGGCTTCTAAGTTAGTGGAACCTCCATTCAACCACCTATTATTAAGGTCTGTGAATTTCCCTGCAGCATATGGACGAGCCGCTTTAGGAATGAGATAGGGTACTGCCAGCAGTGGATTTGAATGCCATCAGAAGATCTTCGCAAGTGAGGAGGTTGCCATTGTAATTGTTATCTCCCTGTGCAAGCTGTGGGCTGCTCTCTGCTTAGGGCATGTGAGATCCAGCACACCCACTGCGTGCAAGAATAAGGCCGTTCCTGTTGCGTGCCCGATACTGTCCACACACAAGACATGTACCTCTTCTTTCATTGTTGGGTGCACTGTTTCTCTGGCTTTGTGGCTGGCTAGCTTCATCTGCCATACCTCAATCTGTGTGGTAAGCCCGGGCTGAAGAGAAAATGGCACGTGGCACATACCACAGATGGTTCGGGGTGGGGAGAGGTGGAAGAGAGGGGTCTCCCGTCCTCATTGTGGGCGGGGGAGGGAGGGAGGTGTGGAAGCGATGTGATGAGTGATGCGGATGAGGCAGGAATAGAGTAGGGGTGAGGACCTGGGGAGGCAAGCCTGATGGAGTTGCTGTGCACTCACTGCCTCCCAAGACACGTCACTATACAACACACACACACACATTATATATATATATATATATATATATATATATATATATATATATATATATATATATATATATATATATATATATATATAATGTCGTGCCGAATATGTAAAACTGGTCAATTAGCAAGAACTCATTTAAAATTAAGTCCTTTCTAAAATTTTCTCTTATACGTTTAAAGATATATTTTTTTATTAATGTTAATGGAAATTGTTAATTTTGCACCAAAAGAATCTTAGAAAACTTACCTAACCTTGTTATAACAAGAGCAACTTATTTTAGCCTAACCCAACTAAATATATTTTAGATTTGTTTACAATAATTTAATACTAAACAAACGCAATGAAATATATTTTTTTCGTTAGGTTCAGAATGATTTTGGCGAAATTATTGCATACACAAATTTTCGTTTGTCCTATATGGCAAGATGAGCGTTGCTGTTTAAGCCAAGATCGCAAGTTCTGCCTATTCGGCACGACATATATATATATATATATATATATATATATATATATATATATATATATATATATATATATATATATATATATATATATATATATTATATATATATATATATATATATATATATATATATTATATATATATATATATATATATATATATATATATATATATAATTAGTGTGCGTGTGTGTGTATTATAATAGTTTCTGAAGTGATGTCTTTAATCATCTTATTCATTTAATTCATGTAATGTAGTTTATTGTTAACTTGATGTTAGTCACATGTTAGTACATGCAACAAGAAGTGTGACCTCAGGCTGGGCTGTAAGAAGTGTGACCTCAGGCTGGGCTGTGAATGCACATAAACTCTCAAAAAGCGGTCACATGTTTGTTAGATATGTTTCGTATTTCAGTGTAACTTGTGGGATTCACTAAGTTTTAATTTTTTTTCGTTCATTCTTTTATAGTAAACACTATATCTAGTAGATGTCGTTACTTCTGTCGCTACAGCTGCTTCTCTGATGTTTTGATGTGCCAAAAAAAAAAAAAAGACGCCACACTGAAAAATTTAGCTGCAGATTAGCCAGGTTGTGATGACTGTGTAGTGTGTTGTCTGGTAGAGCAGACAGTGATGAAGTCTGATCTCACGGCGGCTTCAGGAATGTAGAACAACTCTGAAAATCGGTCTCAGGTATGAATGTTTGACATTCCAATCTTGTATATCCTCTTAATCTGTTTCTGTGTAATTGAAATCTGGTTCAGTGAGTTTCAGTAATTATGGCAGTATTTTTCCTTGTTCATCATGGCTCGTTTCAGATTTTCTCGCTCATTGTGTTACATGGCTGGTCATAGGCATTCACAGTTAAGCTTTATCTTTGTTTTCTATTACCGACAGATTTTAAAATTAGTTTTATTTAATTTTATTTCTGTTACTTATAGGTTCCCTTACTATTTTATTACGCATGACATTGTGCACTTGTGAAACCATTCCTTCCAGTATTTTTCATGTGTAAATTGTAATAGACATTAATCATCTGTGTTCTGTGGAGTAAAGTTTGAAGTTTTTTCCATCGTTGACAATAACTGAGATGTTTTATTAGTTACGGGTAGTGAATGTAATTTGCTTATTGTCAGTACCAGTACTCTCACTAACCCTTAAAAAGAGTATCATCCTTGGCATGACATCTCTCTTAAAGATTCGTGTTATCCAGCCTGTCATTTTACCTGGAGAAAAGTTAAATTGGACGAGCACGATGTCTTAAGGTTCGGAGTTTTTTTTTTTTTTACAGTGGAGGTTTGAGTCCGGTTTATTAGAAAGTTAGAAATCTATCTAGGTACTTTCCAGTTTCCGTATTCGTTGCTCATCTATTTTGTCTTATTACACCATAATTATAATTGCACCTCTGTCTTCATTGACCAATTAAGGCTTTTGATCTTGCTTTTTTTTTTTTTTAAATTTACGAATAGGGAATTGCGTGAGCCAAGGTCCTGGACAGTGTCCGAGGGCACAGCAATATATGCTTTCAAATCAGTTGGGGTATAGTTCCGGGCCGCAGGGTCATTGACCCAGAACCAGCAATGTGTAGAATTGTTGATAAAGTTTGTCGTCACTTGGGTTAAAATTCGCATGGGTCGTGAGGATAAAATACAACTCGCAGAACATTATCGTATTATATCCTCAATAATTTACAACCTTTTTACAATTGGAAATTTTTGTCACTTATTTTTGCCGCTTATTTTGTATAAATATAATTAAAGTTTCTTTCAGTTGCACTGAATACTGTATAGACTATCAGAATTAACTTCAGTTTTGCCATTTATCTTCGTTCTTGCGTTAGTCTTCAATCATTGTAGTTCTGTGGTTCTCTCTACTTCTGTGTCTGAAGAGGGAACGGCGTTCTCTTTCTAACTTTAATATGGTCTTCTTGTTGATGGTGTAAGTCTGAAAGATTATTTCTAGTGACACTGAACTCCATCTAGGCACTGGTTTATATTAATATTACTCCATCTAGACACTGGTGTACAGTAATATTACACGTGTCTTTCCAACAAGCTTTAGTAACATGATTTGTTTGTTCCAAGTTATTGTTTATTGTTGATATTGTGGTGGTGATGATTTATGTTGGGTTGCTCTGGTCTAACGATATGCAGGTCTGAATTTACCTTGATCTCCAAGTTTGATGTGTTCCATACATTTGCTTCGTACCACATCGCTATTGTGAGTGAGATCAAGGATACCTTCCAGTCGGGGTCGTTTCTGATATTTCCTAATTAAAGGTGAAGCTGCCAGTCTAAATATTACGGTTCAGAGAAGTTATTCTTGATATATCCTAAGCATTTTATAACAAATATGTTGACTACGTTTTCACTAATGATATTTCTTTCATTTTCTTTAGGTAAGAACGTGAGACTTGGAGAAGCAGGTTCCCTTGACCGGTAAGTTCACTGTACTAAGTATATTGCGAAACTTAGTGAGGAGCTCTGAAAATTGGGCGTATGACGTGAATTTAAAATAACTTAATACATTATGGCATGGAAGGACACATGTTACCCAGAGTAAACAACTCAGAGAGAGAGAGTGAGTGAGTGTTATAATACACATACACGAATATACACGGTACTATGCAGGGACCGCAACAAATTTAATGTGAAATAAACCACCAGAGAAAGAGGTATAGACAATGCTTGTGTGTTAGGTATGACTAAGCACGGCCTCCAAATGAATTGAAGAGCCAGGCTGCTCTACAAAGAAAAGAAGCTACACAAACGTCGCTGTTTTGAATCATCATTTATTAGTTTGGGTAAATACTGGTATGCAGAACTCCAAGAGTTATAATGTTTCAAGATTTTTTACTTGACTGATCCTGGGCCACCAAGCTACGGCTCTCAGGTGATGCCATTATACACCTCGATATGTTTTCCCAAGTTTGTGTTCGCTCTGTTGGATTTATAAAAATAGTGAGCGAAACGTATTTAATAAAAAGTTTCTAAACGTTGCCCATTTATAAAATGAATTTGGAATTTTTTCTGATGTTGGAGTTTTGTTAAGTGGAAAACGTCGAGCGAAACTGGTGAATAGAGTCGTCCTAACTCAGTATCGTTCTGTTAGAAAGGTTTAAATATCTAATTTTTCCAAAATGAAATCTTCAGAATAGATTGTGTGTGCTTGAAAAAAAATGTTCTTCGGAAGGATGATGGAATGGCACTAAGTTAGCTTGTCAGAGAATGTTCGTCTACTGGAAATCGTTGGTGTTACTCCTGTATTCTTTCTGAGGTTTAGGTTAACTGTACAAATGGGGAAGGTTCGCAATGACAACTTTAAGTTTCTGTAGTGATTTCATGCCTCTTTTTTTTTTTGGGGGGGGGGGGCTTTTGAGTATTTTCTGTATATTTGTTGAAAGTTGCGCTATGCTGCTAGTGAGATTTTCGTAGATGTCTTTTATTCACTAAATCATAAAGTTTGGTGTTATGACTACTTTGCCTTGTTTGTCGGATTTTCATGTCTTGAGTCTTCGTGGTGAGCCGTTTTGGAGGAAATCCTGTATACCTTATGATAAGATACTTTTAAAGTAGAGCAATTATTGATTGTAGTTGGAACTTGCGAAGTATATTGTGGAAATAACATCTAGCAAATGTTTGGTCGTGAGTCTGAAAGCATTTAATTAAAGCAAACGCAAAAATTGTGGCATGTTTTCCTGGGTAATACTAGGTAACTTAATCACATTGTTTGTGTTAGTATAATTAGTTCAGACGTTGTTGTTGCTGATGTATTAAATGTTCCTATCATAAGTGTGAAGATGTTTCTTTATGAAACGCGGTTAATCTCTTGGCTAACTGAATGACAGTTCTTAAGGTTTTGCTCTTGTATTAGTCTTGTAATGATTGATACGTTTGTGCTGGGTCAAGGTTGTCTTTATCCCCAGTTTTATTCAAGATACAATATGCCTTGAGACGCATGCTTCATGGAACGAAACAAAAAGTTATATTTAACTGTAACAGAGCCTCAAAGTATATACAAATGTATCCAAAATTGATGTAGCATTTCACTCGAAATAAGATTTCTCTGTAAAAACTTGCGTTTGTGGTCACACTATGGCCCATACTAACCTCCCTAAGGTGTATTTCTAGAAATATATCTAATTTACTGAATATTATTGTAGCCAACTGGCCCACTGGCTTTGAGTTTTAGGACTCGCTTGCCATGGGTTCAATCACCACCCGTTCCGTGGATTGTTTGTGGTCGTGTTATTACGATTTAGTGATTCAAGATTTTTAAAGTTATTAGCCTGGAATAATAGTAACCCATGAGACCCCACTAAAGTCATGTTAAAAATGATATATAATACCCTACAAGTTGGTAAGAGACTTGTGCAACAGTTGGTATCTTTATTGTTGAAACGTTTCGTCTGCAATTTGGGCTTCTTTATTTAAATACAAAGGAGAATAGATTGTAGGCAGCAGGAGTAAAGGCGAGGTAAAGATACCTAACTGTTGCACATTTTCTTATTAAATTCAAGTAGCGCGAATCATCTTTATTGAGGTCCTGTCCAAGAATACGACCCCCAATAGTCGACTAACACCCAACTACCTATTTACTATTAGATGAACAGGGACAGTGCTTATAAGAAGGCTTGATTATGGATTTCTTCCCACCCGGAAAGCTAATCGAAGTCTTTTCGGTTCAGAGATAAACACACTAACAGAAAAATGAATCGAAGCTGAATTCCATACCAGTTGTAGTTGAGATCCTGTGACCTGCTGGAACACGTGTATGACCAATAGTGTGACTTATACAGGTCAGCTTAAATAAGCTGCCTGTGACCAAGAACCCCTGTGTGTGTGTGTGTGTGTGTGTGTGTGTGTGTGTGTGTGTGTGTGTACTCACCTAGTTGAGGTTGCGGGGGTCGAGTCCGAGCTCCTGTGTGTGTGTGTGTGTGTGTGTGTGTGTGTGTGTGTGTGTACTCACCTATTTGTACTCACCTATTTGTGGTTGCAGGGGTCGAGTCATAGCTCCTGGCCCCGCCTCTTCACTGATTGCTACTAGGTCCTCTCTCTCCCTGCTACATGAGCTTTATCATACCTCGCCTTAAAACTATGTATGGTTCCCGCCTCCACTACTTCACTTTCTAGACTATTCCATGACTTGACTACTCTATGACTGAAGAAATACTTCCTAACATCCCTTCGATTCATCTGAGTCTTCAACTTCCAATTGTGACCTCTTGTGTCTGTGTCCCATCTCTGGAACATCCTGTCTTTGTCCACCTTGTCTATTCCGCGCAGTATTTTATATGTCGTTATCATGTCTCCCCTGACCCTCCTGGCCTCCAGTGTCGTCAGGCCGATTTCCCTCAACCTTTCTTCGTAGGACAATCCCCGTAGCTCTGGGACTAGTCTTGTTGCAAACCTTTGCACTTTCTCTAATTTCTTGACGTGCTTGACTAGGTGTGGATTCCAAACTGGTGCTGCATACTCCAGTATGGGCCTGACGTAAATGGTATACAGGGTCTTGAACGACTCCTTACTGAGGTATCGGAACGCTATCCGTAGGTTTGCCAGGCGCCCGTATGCTGCAGCAGTTATCTGATTTATGTGCGCCTCAGGAGATATGCTCTGTGTTATACTCACCCCCAGATCTTTTTCCTTGAGTGAGGTTTGCAGTCTTTGGCCATCTAAACTATATTGTGTCTGCGGTCTTCTTTGCCCTTCCCCAATCTTCATGACTTTGCATTTGGCAGGGTTAAACTCAAGGAGCCAGTTGCTGGACCAGGCTTGCAGCCTGTCCAGGTCTCTTTGTAGTCCTGCCTGATCCTCATCCGATTTGATTCTTCTCATTAACTTCACATCATCTGCAAACAAGGACACTTCTGAGTCTATCCCTTCCGTTATGTCGTTCACATATACCAAGAACAGCACAGGTCCTAGGACTGACCCCTGTGGAACCCCGCTTGTCACAAGCGCCCACTCTGACACCTCGTCACGTACCATGACTCGTTGTTGCCTCCCTGTCAGGTATTCTCTGATCCATTGCAGTGCCTTTCCTGTTATGTGTGCCTGATCTTCTATCTTTTTCAGTAACCTCTTGTGAGGAACTGTGTCGAAGGCCTTTTTGCAGTCCAAAAAAATGCAGTCGATCCACCCCTCTCTCTCTTGTCTTACTTCTGTCACCTTGTCATAAAACTCTAGTAGATTTGTGACACAGGATTTTCCTTCCCTGAAACCATGCTGGTTGTCAATTATACACTTGTTTCTTTCCAGGTGCTCCACCACTCTCCTCCTGATGATCTTCTCCATGACCTTGCATACTATACACGTTAGTGATACAGGTCTGTAGTTTAGTGCCTCATGTCTGTCTCCCTTTTTAAAAATTGGGACTACATTTGCCATCTTCCATACCTCAGGGAGTTGCCCAGTTTCAAATGATGTGTTGAAGATCTTTGTTAATGGCACACACAATATCTCTGCTCCCTCTTTAAGGACCCATGGAGAGATGTTGTCTGGTCCCACCGCCTTTGAGGTGTCAAGTTCGCATAGCAGCTTCTTCACTTCCTCCTTGGTTATATGTACCTCATCCAGCACTTGCTGGTGTACCCCCCTGTTCTGATTTCCTGGAGTCCTACTGGTTTCCACTGTAAATACTTCTTTAAATCTCGTGTTGAGCTCCTGACATACCTCTCGGTCGTTGCTTGTGAATTCCCCATCACCCTTCCTCAGTCTGATTACCTGGTCCTTGACTGTTGTTTTCCTCCTGATGTGGCTGTACAACAGCTTCGGGTCAGTCTTGACTTTCGATGCTATGTGTGTGTGTGTGTGTGTGTGTGTGTGCGTGTGCGTGCGTGCGTGCGTGCGTGCGTGCGTGTGTGCGCGCTCGCGCTCGCGTATACACTCGCCAAGTTTTACTCGCCCAGTTGCGGTTGCAGGGGTCGACTCATAGCTGTGTGTGTGTGCGTGCGTGGGTGCGTGCGTGACCAGTAGTGTAGCTTATACTGGCCAGCTTAATTAGGCTGCAGTGTGCTTCAACCACAGAGCTCTTCAGAGTTGAATTATAGAGCTGAAGTCGACGGAGACTTGAGTATGGTGCTTGTTCAGTTTAAGGATCTGCTCTCTTGATTGAGATCAAGGATGGTTAGGAGGATTGTATGTGTGTACGCCTCCTCCTCCTGTTGCAACAACTGTTGTTATTACTACTACTACTACAATTACTCTTACTCTACCTCTTCCTCCTGCTGCTGCTGCTGCTCCTCAGAAAGTGGTATACATTAGGTTGATAGTGTAACCCTCCTTGGTGGTACTTGGGTCCTGTCATATAAATGTACAGCGGAATTCTCCACAACGTTTTGTACTAGATTGTCTTTTTTTTTTTTTTTAAATCGGTCTTTTGAGCCGGTAAAGCATCAGGTAAGTTTTACAAACTGTTGCTTTCATGCATTATATACTTTCCTGTTTCTTATTAGTTCTTATTACTGTAAATTTTTATATCCATATTTAAGTGGCTTGATCATAGAACAGACTGCTTGTGCTTCTTTCCAAGAAAATGTGTCTTATTTGTAGTTTTAAATTTGAATTTTTTTTTAAATATTTGAATATCCTTTGAAAACGAGAAAATATTCATAAATATCAGGCATGGAAATTAGCATATTTTACATAACATTCAGAAGATGTTGGGGACGATGTCTTGTGTGACAACATTCACTTTTACGACAACATTCATATGTTGTACAGAACGAATGTATTTCATTCAGCCAAATTTACCTACGAGTTCCCCTTCTGTCGTCGAGATTATTTTTAAGATAATTACCCAAAATTATGGGTACCAGCTGTCTTATTGATGTTTAAATGTGGGTAACAGCTGTCATATTGATGTTTGATTGTGGGTACCAGCTGTCTATTGATAGAATAGTGTAGCAACAGTTGTGTTGACCGTTACCGAGATGACGTGAATGTTCTTTTGCAAAAGCGAGTCTCTTCACGTGCAGGCTATCACCCAGTATGACCCAGCCATCAGTGGATGCAACCATCAGCTGTGCAACATACAAGTACCTACCATCACAATTACTCATATAGTCATTACAGTAACCCAGCAACGCTTAACTCTGATGATGAAATGCTACTAAAGCAGTGATGTTAACAGTGTGCCCCCACACTTAGTACCAAGGTGGGTACTAGGCATGTGTATTGTGAACACTGTCCACACTTACTACCAAGGTGGGCACTGGGTATGTGTATTGTGAACACTGCCTACACTTACTACCAAGATGAGCACTGGGCATGTGTATTGTGAACATTGCCCACACTTAGTACCAAAGTGGGCACTAGGCATTTGTCTGGTGAACACCGTGCCCACGCTTACTACCAAGGTGGGTACTGGGCATGTGTCTGCTGGTTGCTTCCACTCCTCGAGGGAGGGTCCTTGATGTCGGGGAGGGGCTCTTGATCTAAGTAATTGGACCTGTGCTATCTGTCCTTACATGGTTCGAGCCTAAATTCTTATTTTCCCAGGTGCTGTATAATTGCTCCGGTTTTAGTGCTGCTGCTGCTCCTCCTGACACTAATAATAATACGTGCACTCCGGCCTACCTGTGCACTTCCCTCGTGACCCAGCAGTAACATCCTTTCCATGTATCACTCACATCACCTTCCTTCACTCCCTCAATATCCTCATTTTTATTGGGGGGGGGAGGGGTTATCTTGTTAAAATTACAGGATAACAACTGTGCTCGTGGTGTCCCCATCTTCAGTATTTGTTAGGTATAATTTGTGTAAGTTTGCGGTGTCTGTACTTCTTGTTTGGTGCCATGTCAGCAGTTTACTATATTTATGAAGAAATATTTTCTACTGTGAGTACAAATAGGAAACGCGTCTGTCTCGCGATCGGTGGACGAGGGATCGAGCCTCCACCACGTCTTGTGCTGAATGACCCAAATGGGTTTAACTCTTAACATGAATTATTAAAAACATTATTATTACTGTCCTGTTCGCACCTATGTTTTCGTCGTTTATTTTTGTGGTCTGGTGTTGACCACTGTCGACGAGTCTTACCCTCGCAGCCGGCCTGAAGCCTCACTTCGTCGACTACTGCTGTTGCGAAAAGCCCACAGTTCTACGTAGCTATCATAGTCTGGTTGATGCGGTACTTTTCGCAGATAGTTGAGCAGTTTATTCTATCTGTGTTCAGGCAAGATTGTTTTTATTGACTGTCACAAGGTTGAAAAATGCTGGACCAAATTTATGATAATTCTCGTCTACCAACAAGGAAATTTTCACTTTTTTTAGTCTGTGTTTTTCGTGTTTTCTTAATTTGAGGGGACCAATTTTGCTGCATATTTGAACTTTTTTTTTTCTCTCTGAAACAAAATTAGGGAGGACAAACAACGGTTATTGCATGTTCTAATTTTAATGAGTCGTATTTTACCTGTGACTTGCGTATGATCGATTTGACTGATTAACCAGGCTGTTGTTGCCCGGGGTCTACAAGCCTTTTTAACCATCACATCCTGGGCGACTTTCTGCAGAAATGGTTAATTTTCTCATGTTTTGATATTTTGTTTTATATTTCATCGCTGATATATCTGACAACTATTTGAGTTTTCCATGTGTTGGCAAGCAGTGCGTAGGTAGTGGCTGTGGTGGTGACACTGCTCACACGACACACTACGCACATGATGTCACACCACATACTTACTATCACACCACGCACATGTCACACACGGAATGTTAAGGGCGTCATGCAGAGTGGAGCGCCTGTCCGCACCGTTTACGCTGTGGACACAAAGTTGTAGTGTGTTACTGCGCCTGTCAGAAAGCTGTGAGCAGCAGCGCCTGGTGTAACTTAGCCTCTAACATGCTGGGAACAGCAGTGCCTGGAAATATTGAGATTATAACATGCTGGGAGCAACAGTGACCGGAACACTGAGCCTGCAACATGCTGGGAGCAACAGTGACCGAAACACTGAGCCTGCAACATGCTGGGAGCAACAGTGACCGGAACACTGAGCCTGCAACCAGCTGGGAGCAACAGTGACCGGAATACTGAGCCTGCAACATGCTGGGAGCAACAGTGACCGGAATACTGAGCCTGCAACATGCTGGAAGTAACACTGCCTGGCGATACTGAGCCTGTAGCATGCTGGAAGTAACACTGCCTGGCGATACTGAGCCTGTAACATGCTGGAAGTAACACTGCCTGGCGATACCGAGCCTGTAACATGCTGGAAGTAACACTGCCTGGCGATACCGAGCCTGTAACATACTGGAAGTAACACTGCCTGGCGATACTGAGCCTGTAATATGCTGGAAGTAACACTGCCTGGCGATACTGAGCCTGTAACATACTGGAAGTAACACTGCCTGGCGATACTGAGCCTGTAATATGCTGGAAGTAACACTGCCTGGCGATACCGAGCCTGTAACATGCTGGAAGTAACACTGCCTGGCGATACTGAGCCTGTAATATGCTGGAAGTAACACTGCCTGGCGATACTGAGCCTGTAATATGCTGGAAGTAACACTGCCTGGCGATACTGAGCCTGTAACATACTGGAAGTAACACTGCCTGGCGATACTGAGCCTGTAATATGCTGGAAGTAACACTGCCTGGCGATACCGAGCCTGTAACATACTGGAAGTAACACTGCCTGGCGATACTGAGCCTGTAATATGCTGGAAGTAACACTGCCTGGCGATACCGAGCCTGTAACATGCTGGAAGTAACACTGCCTGGCGATACTGAGCCTGTAATATGCTGGAAGTAACACTGCCTGGTGATACTGAGCCTGTAATATGCTGGAAGTAACACTGCCTGGCGATACTGAGCCTGTAACATACTGGAAGTAACACTGCCTGGCGATACTGAGCCTGTAATATGCTGGAAGTAACACTGCCAGGCGATACTGAGCCTGTAATATGCTGGAAGTAACACTGCCTGGCGATACTGAGCCTGTAATATGCTGGAAGTAACACTGCCTGGCGATACTGAGCCTGTAACATGCTGGAAGTAACACTGCCTGGCGATACTGAGCCTGTAATATGCTGGAAGAAACACTGCCTGGCGATACTGAGCCTGCAATATGCTGGAAGTAACACTGCCTGGCGATACTGAGCCTGTAATATGCTGGAAGTAACACTGCCTGGCGATATGAAATTTCCCGTTGCTGTATCACTGTGTGTACTGTGACGTAACATTTGTGCCAAGAACATTTTTTTTTAATTTATGCATGTACTGATTCTTGCAACCATGAGAAATGACCCAAAACAAGAAAGTCGATTCTGAATTTGCCCCAGTGAGGTGGAAAGCTGGTCGGGTATAAGAGGTACGTACTGAGAAGTTAAAACCTAGAAAGCGTAAGAAAGTTTCTAAGGAGCTTGTCAGATATATACAGAGAGTGGAAAACAGGGGGTAAGGAACCAGAAAAGGAGGAAAGCACAGATAAAGGTGAAAACCAAGGAGTGGAAATAAGAGTGGAAAAGTCATACAGAGCAAGTCGGACAAAAACGAAACATGGGTACATAACAGAAGAAAGGGCAAGGGAGTAAGAAAAAGCTAGAGGAGGAACAAACGAAAACGAAAAAAGGGAATAAATTAGCCTAGAAGAAAGTGACCAAGAGAACTCAGATCAGGTGACAGAACATGGGAACGACACAAAATCAGTAAATGTAGGTGGTCAGAACATTTGCAAATACTATGCAAAAGGTATGTGCTTATATGGCAGAGATTGCTGGAATAAACACACGAGAAAATGTGCCAACATGTTGAGAAAGGGAAAGTGTCGTTTCAACAAAGAGTGCAGCAGGTACTTCCATCCAGTGATGTGTAAAGCTTCAACACAGTCCAGAGAATGTTATGACCTCAGCTGCCCAGATCACCGTATAAAAGGAGCGCGACGCTTGAGAGAAAGCAGAGGAAAGGAAAATGGACAGCTATCTTTTTTGGACATAAAAGAAGCGATCGACCCAAAGAGAGAGACAAAAAGGGGGAATGGTACAGGGAGGACAGATGGGCAGCAAAATGGGACATACCAAACCAGGCATCAGCCCATCAGAGCCGAATAAACAACCAAATGCCAAGTCAGTACTGGAGAAACCAGGGGTATGTACACCAGGGGTGTACATCACCAGTACATCACCAGTAGTACATCACCATGTAGTACATCACCATGTAGTACATCACCATGTAGTACATCACCAGTGGTACTAACGAAATACAAAGCAAAACAAAACATCCCAAATGGTAATTCCTGCTTCAAATTTGCAAATATTCAGGGTTTGAAATCAAATAAAAACGACAAAGTTAGTTATCTCAGTGGGCTCCTATTAGAAGCGAATGCTATGTTTGGAGCATTTACAGAAACGCATACAAGGGATGCTTTGGACGGAGAGATAAAGATAGAAAACTACAACATGCATAGACGTGATTGAATTAACAGGCCACAGGAAAGAGTAGAAATCAATATAAAGGATACTTTTTGTTGCACAGAAGTGCTGAATTCTACGAATGATATAGTAGAAATTCTAGGCATTAAAGTTGAAAATAGGAATTTGGTAATTATCCTAGTATACAAACCACCATCAGCAACTGCTGAGGAATTCACAGATCAGCTAAGGAAGATAGATAACTATGTGGATAGGCTAGAAAATCCCACACAAAATATTTTACTCCTTGGAGATTTTAATCTCCCTCATGGCGGAATGTTATACCAGAAATATCCCCGGGAAGCACCCTGGCTCAACAGGCACATACCAGGGAACTAATGAGGCTTTGTGAAAAGTACTCTTTAAACCAACAGATAAATGATCCCACTAGAAATGAAAATACCCTGGATTTGATATTTACAAACAACGAGGAGCTAATTAGACACATAAGTTACAAAAACAATATATTCTGATCACAGCATCATAGAAGTTCAAACGAGTATTAACTCAGGGAACTGCATCACTAATGGTAGAGTAAGACCCGGGCCGGAAGTACCGGCAAACCTCTAATGAATGAAATGAACTAATGGTAGAGACGGGATGTTAAGTAAGTTTAATTTTAACAACCATAGAATTGACTGGGAAAAAACCAAGACCTATCAGACATATCCTGGTTATCAGACATGAGCACCCTAAATCCTCATCAGTGCCTGAGAAGCTGAATATAGAAGCATATAAGGTATGTATGAAGCACGTACCATTGAGGAAACCCAGAAGAGATCAGATAGAGAGAGCGTAGGAGATGGTATAGAAGAAAACTGGTTACTGAATTGCTTACAAACACAAATATTCTTCAACGGAGGAAAGATATTCCTAGGCGAGAGATCACTGAATTAAAGCAAAAATTTAGGATGTCACACCTAACAAAAGAAGTACTAAGGCAACAAGGGGCCATACAGGATATTGCAAGAAACCCAAAATATTTCTACTCCTATGGAAAATCCAAGCTAAGAACTACCTGTAGAATTGGACCACTACTGAGAGGAGACTCGTATACTGACGATGAACAGGAAATGAGTGAAATCCTAAAAGAACAGTATAAGTCGGTGTTCAGCAACACACTAAATGACAGCAGAAATATTTTTCACTCCAGCAGAAGGCCGCGCAGACATACTGACATAAGTACAAATACCATAGATTTCGAAAAAGAAATGGACAACATGCCCACTCAGCACCTGGACCAGATTCATGGAATGTTCTATTTATAAAGAACTGCGAAGTACCACTAGCACGCGCCCTCAGTATTCTTTGGAGGAAGAGCTTAGATCTAGGTGAAATACCGGAGGTCTTAAAGAGTGCAGACATAGCTCCTTTGCATAAAGGGGGTAGTAGAGCACTAGCTAAAAATTAGACCAGTAGCCCTAACTTCTCGCATAAAAATCTCCGAAAGAGTGATGAGGCAACAGATTACAAATTTCATGGACCAGCACAACCAACATAACCTGAACCAGCATGGTTTTAGAGCAGGACGATCATGTCTGTCACAGCTGCTGAACCATTATTACAGAATTACGGAGGCATTGGAAGACGACCGAAACGCAGATGTGATTTACACGGATTTTGCAAAGGCGTTTGACATGCGATCATGGAGTGATAGCACACAAAATGAAGGCCATGAGCATTACGTGGAAGGTAGGCAGGTGGATTTTCGCGTTCCTAACACAGAACACAAACAGTAGTAGTGAACAGGGCAAGATCCAGCATCAGCGAGGTTAAAAGCTCAGTGCCCCAAGGCACTGTCCTGGCACCTCTGCTGTTTCTCATCCTCATAGCAGACTTAGATAAAAACACCCGTCACACTTTTGTATCATCATTTGCAGATGACACTAAAATAAGCATGAAAGTCACCACCGTAGAGTACACTGAAAAATTACAGGAAGTCATAAGCAGTGCTTTCCAGTGGGCAGTGGAGAACAACATGACGTTCAGTGGTGATAAGTTCCAGCTGCTTAGGTATGGAAAAAATGAACTCAAATGGAACACTATATACAAAACTCAAGAGGGTCACCAAATAGAACGTAAGGAACACGTAAAAGACCTGGGGATAATTATGTCAGCGGACCTTTCTTTTAAAGACCATAAGACGAAGATCACGACAACCAGGAAGATGACGGGGTGGGTATTGAGAACTTTAAAAACAAGGGAAATAATGCCGATGGTGACACTCTTTAAATCGCTAGTGCTCCCTCACCTTGAATATTGCTCAGTGCTGACGGCCCCGTTCAAGGCAGGAGAAATATCGGAGCTGGAACAAATACAGAGATCGTTTACGGCTCACAATGAGCCAGTAAAGCACCTAAACTACTGGGAACGCCTGCAAGTCTTGAACATATACTCATTGGAGCGGAGGAGAGAGAGGTACATGATAATATATACCTGGAAGGTACTCGAGGGCTCGGTCCCAAATCTGCACACTGCCATAACAAAATATTGAAGTGACAGATATGGGAGGAAGTGTAAAATAAACCCAGTGAGGAGCAGGGGTGCGGTGGGGACAATAAAGGAACACTGTATCAACATCCGGGGTCCCAGACTTTTCAACATCTTACCAGAAGATATCAGAAACACGGCTGAAACAAGTGTAGAAGCCTTCAAGAGGGAACTAGACAAGTATCTTCACAGGTGCCAGATCAACCAGGCTGTGATGGATATGTGGGGCATTGGGCCTCCAGCAGCAACAGCCTGGTTGACCAGGCAAGCACCAGACGAGCCTGGCCCATGGCCGGGCTCAGGCCAAAGGTATTTCAAAGGTAAAGGTGCCAGATCAACCAGGCTGTGATGGATATGTGTGTGGCAGCTGGCCTCCAGCAGCAGTAGCCTGGAAATAAATGGTATAAAATACCGACACAATGGAAATATAAACACAAATGCAGTATAATGTGATCCTTTATTGACAACGTTTCACCCACACAGTGGGCTTTTTCAAGTCACACACGGATCTACCTGGGGTTGGAAGGTACGGGAGTATTTGTAGTCATGTTCAGAATGTTGAGGTCAGGTGGAGAATGCTGCATCTGATGATCTACCGGGTGGGGTTATAGAGTCTTGGGTAGCTAGGCAGGGGTATTGGACAAGTTGTGAGTAGACCTTCTGCAGTGTTCTATGTTCTTATGTGGGATAGCGATGAAGAAGTTTCTTGGCGAGTGGTTCAGCTTTGTTATAGAAGCCATTGTTCTGGTTGAAATTGTTGGTTATAGAGATAAGCGATGATTCCAGGATTCTTCTGTATTGAGTGTTGTCTTCTGTGGCTATAAGTCTTGAGTTTCTGTAGTTAATTAAATGGTTGTGTGAATTGCGATGTTGTACACAGGCATTCCTTGTATCGTCAGTCCTGCTTGCATATTGGTGTTCTGAAATACGTGTTTGGAGGTCTCTTGATGTTTCGCCCACATATAATTTGTTGCAGTCATTACAAGGGATTATGTATACCCCTGCAGAGGATGGAGGCTTGTCCTGTCTACTACTGGTGATGTCCTTGATGGTCGTGGTTGTGTAGGTAGATACTTGGAATGATGTTTTGGCAAAGATGTTGGAAACATGTTTGGCAATGGAGTTGGTGGGAAGGACTATGTATCTCTTCTCGGCAGTGTCTTCTCTGGGTGTGTTGAAGATGTTTAATGCCCGCCGTCTGCAGTCTCTGATGAAGTGACGAGGATAGTGGAGTTTAGAAAATACTGCAGAATGTCTACTCACAACTTGTCCAATACCCCTGCCTAGCTACCCAAGACTCTATAACCCCACCCGGTAGATCATCAGATGCAGCATTCTCCACCTGACCTCAACATTCTGAACATGACTATAAATACTCCCGTACCTCCAACCCCAGGTAGATCCGTGTGTGACTTGAAAAAGCCCACTGTGTGGGTGAAACGTTGTCAATAAAGGATCACATTATACTGCATTTGTGTTTATATTTCCATTCCAGCAGTAGCCTGGTTGACCAGGCAAGCACCAGACGAGCCTGGCCCATGGCCGAGCTCCGAGAGGAGAGAAACTCTCGAAACTCTTCAAAGGTATATCAAAGGTATATCACGTGAAGCATTATAAACGCAGCAGCACAGCACTGCGTTAATAATTTTCCCAGAGAACTTTTGCTACTGTCATCCAGTACAATGTTATATCAACTGAAAGTGATCACAGCCTCACTTGGGCTACACTGGGTATAACAGCAAACCAGGAGCAGCAAATGTGTGGTTGACTGTATTTTATAGTATCATGGTTGCGGTTGCGACAAACCAGAAAAAAAGATTGACTATAGGATAGAATCTTTCAGTTAGCCAATTTTATGGAAACAAGTATCTTGGAATTTGTCTTACTAAGAGTAGGTTTCCGCATCATTTATCACAAAATTGACATGATTTACAAAATTACATGTACACCCAGTTGCTGCTGTGTTAGGTACACCTCGTTAATGCGAATATCTAATCATTCAATCATGTGACAGAATCTCAGTGCCTAAAAGCACGCAGATATATGCTCAAGACGTTCAGTTGTTGCTCAGACCAAACTTCAGAATGGGGAAGAAAAGTGACTCTGACCATGTAATGATTGTTGATGCCAGACTGGGAGGTCCGAGTATCTAAAAATGTTGATATCCTGGGATTTTCACACACAGCAGTCTCTTGAGTGGCAGTTCTGTGGATTTAAACGCCTTGATAATGAGAGAGATCAGAGGAGAATTGCCAGAGTGGTTCAAGCTGACAGGAAGGTGACGGCAACTCCAATAACCACATGTCACAATAGTGGTATGCAGCAGAGGATCTCCGAATGCACAACACATCGAACCTTGAAGTGGGTGGGATACAGCAGCAGAAGATTATTCTGGGATCCACCCCTGTCAGCTGAGAACAGAAAATTGAGGCTTCAGTGGGCATAGACTCGCCAAAACTAGACAGTTGAAGATTGAAAAAAACGTTGCCTTGTTTGACAAATCACGATTTATGTTGTGACATGCAGATAGTAGTCAGAATTTGGCGTAAACGTTTTGGATGTTTTGCATCAGGAAATTCGCAGCATGAATGTGCAGCCGACAAATCTGCAGCAACTGCATGATGTTATCAAGTCAACGTGGACAAGTATCTGCAAAGAATGTTTCTAGAACCTTGTCGAGTCCATGCCACGAAGAATTCAGGCTGTTCTGGGAGCAAAGGAGGTCCCTACCCAATACTAGAAAAGTGTGCCTAATGAAGTGGCTACTGAGTGTATGTAGAGCCCAAATTTCGTAGCTTAGTGGCTATTGTGGAGGGATTATTTTCTGTACCAAAGACACACTAATCTCTTAAGTCATTTACAGCAACCTACCCTCCAAATTTAAACAAATAAATGTATTTTGAAAAATAAACATGAAAAAGAAAGATGGAGGAATTAGGCTCATTGCCAAAGACAACATACCGCCGCCTCGGTTGCTACAGAGACTATCAGAAATGTTCACACAGAGGCGGCCATGATACTTCATCCAGACCAGCTTATCTTTGGGGACCAAGAAGGCAGCGAAGCAGCAGCAGTTCGTGTGGCAGGGGCATTATATCGGTACCCTGTTTCAAGATAATACGCTATTAAAACTAGAGTAATCTACTGAAAACACGTGTTCGAACACGTGTCCCTAGTAACTTCCATTTCGTTTCAGCTGGATACAGCAGAGAGTTGATGCTTCTGTATGGGAAGCAAGAAATCACTTCATATGAAATGGAAGAAGGTAGCAAGAACTGTAATAGCAGATTCCCTGGAGTTAGTCTGGACCAACAGTTTATCATATCACAATTATTTAACCTTTTCAATAAGTACTTCTTAAGCCGGCATATAACAGAAGCGACCACACCAGGAAACACCCTTGACTATAATACTGGTGTTACTATAATACTGGAGTGTAGTACTCTGATGTTACTATAATACTGGAGTGTAGTACTCTGATATTACTATAATACTGGAGTGTAGTACTCTGATGTTACTATAATACTGGAGTGTAGTACTCTGATGTTACTATAATACTGGTGTGTAGTAATCTGATGTTACTATAATACTGGAGTGTAGTACACTGATGTTACTATAATACTGGAGTGTAGTACTCTGATGTTACTATAATACTGGAGTGTAGTACACTGATGTTACTATAATACTGGTGTGTAGTACTCTGATGTTACTATAATACTGGAGTGTAGTACACTGATGTTACTATAATACTGGTGTGTAGTACTCTGATGTTACTATAATACTGGTGGTGTAGTACTCTGATGTTACTATAATACTGGAGTGTAGTACTCTGATGTTACTATAATACTGGAGTGTAGTACACTGATGTTACTATAATACTGGAGTGTAGTACTCTGATGTTACTATAATACTGGAGTGTAGTACACTGATGTTACTATAATACTGGAGTGTAGTACACTGATGTTACTATAATACTGGAGTGTAGTACACTGATGTTACTATAATACTGGTGTGTAGTACACTGATGTTACTATAATACTGGAGTGTAGTACACTGATGTTACTATAATACTGGAGTGTAGTACACTGATGTTACTATAATACTGGAGTGTAGTACTGATGTTACTATAATACTGGAGTGTAGTACACTGATGTTACTATAATACTGGTGTGTAGTACACTGATGTTACTATAATACTGGAGTGTAGTACTCTGATTGTGAGGGAAAAGTAGGTGTAAGTGGGGTTAAGGTTGTTCGGGCAACCAGGAACCATTAGTTACGTCGCGTGCACCCCCCCCCCCCTCTGGCGGGCTGGGGCGAAACTAGTTCCTGGTGTCCGATTTGTTAGTTTCTACTCCTGGTAATATTGACCTTACCTGGTGTGGGTTGAAGTTTGGAGAGTCACTTCACCTCCACTCTTCTCCTAATCAGGTAGGGTGATATACCAGGAGTATCACTTTGTTTCTTATTTTGTTTGCTGGTTACCAGTAATGATTTTGGCATTTATCATTCTTTTCAATTCTTAAATGTTATATTATCATGACTATGGGTAACCAGTTTATTTTTTCTTATTACCAGCTCTGTTCCTGGCGTGGTCTTCCAGGATAGACGCCAGATAAAGGAGCAAGACATGTGTTAATAATACTTATTAACATTATTCTACTACTACCGGCCCTTACCTATTCTACTTGTGCTCCATCCAAGTGGTAGGAGATTCCAGAACATCGGATTATTACCATCTGCCCAGGATAACCTACATAAATAACATCAAAGGAACTATCCAGGGCCATACCTACTCCTGCCCAACTAAAAGAACTGAAGGCCATTTTTTTTATTATATTTAAATTTTAAGTAAAATTCTCAAAAATCATTATTCTCATTTTTCCTAAGTTATTTCTTTATTTATTTTTCCATTAATTTCTTTTGTTCAGTTGGAAGGCGTTCCACTGACACTGATGTTACTATAATACTGGAGTGTAGTACACTGATGTTACTATAATACTGGAGTGTAGTACACTGATGTTACTATAATACTGGAGTGTAGTACACTGATGTTACTATAATACTGGAGTGTAGTACACTGATGTTACTATAATACTGGTGTGTAGTACACTGATGTTACTATAACACTGGTGGTGTAGTACTCTGATGTTACTATAATACTGGTGTGTAGTACACTGATGTTACTATAATACTGGTGTGTAGTACTCTGATGTTACTATAATACTGGTGTGTAGTACTCTGATGTTACTATAATACTGGTGTGTAGTACACTGATGTTACTATAACACTGGTGGTGTAGTACTCTGATGTTACTATAATACTGGTGTGTAGTACTCTGATGTTACTATAATACTGGTGTGTAGTACTCTGATGTTACTATAATACTGGAGTGTAGTACTCTGATGTTACTATAATACTGGAGTGTAGTACACTGATGTTACTATAATACTGGAGTGTAGTACACTGATGTTACTATAATACTGGAGTGTAGTACACTGATGTTACTATAATACTGGTGTGTAGTACACTGATGTTACTATAATACTGGAGTGTAGTACTCTGATGTTACTATAATACTGGTGTGTAGTACTCTGATGTTACTATAATACTGGTGTGTAGTACACTGATGTTACTATAATACTGGTGTGTAGTACACTGATGTTACTATAATACTGGTGTGTAGTACACTGATGTTACTATAACACTGGTGGTGTAGTACTCTGATGTTACTATAATACTGGAGTGTAGTACACTGATGTTACTATAATACTGGAGTGTAGTACACTGATGTTACTATAATACTGGAGTGTAGTACACTGATGTTACTATAATACTGGAGTGTAGTACTCTGATGTTACTATAATACTGGTGTGTAGTACTCTGATGTTACTATAATACTGGAGTGTAGTACTCTGATGTTACTATAATACTGGTGTGTAGTACTCTGATGTTACTATAATACTGGAGTGTAGTACTCTGATGTTACTATAATACTGGAGTGTAGTACTCTGATGTTACTATAATACTGGTGTGTAGTACTCTGATGTTACTATAATACTGGAGTGTAGTACTCTGATGTTACTATAATACTGGAGTGTAGTACACTGATGTTACTATAATACTGGTGTGTAGTACACTGATGTTACTATAATACTGGAGTGTAGTACTCTGATGTTACTATAATACTGGTGTGTAGTACTCTGATGTTACTATAATACTGGAGTGTAGTACTCTGATGTTACTATAATACTGGAGTGTAGTACTCTGATGTTACTATAATACTGGAGTGTAGTACTCTGATGTTACTATAATACTGGTGTGTAGTACTCTGATGTTACTATAATACTGGAGTGTAGTACACTGATGTTACTATAATACTGGTGTGTAGTACACTGATGTTACTATAATACTGGTGTGTAGTACACTGATACTATAATACTGGAATGTAGTACACTGATGTTACTATAATACTGGTGTGTAGTACACTGATGTTACTATAATACTGGTGTGTAGTACACTGATACTATAATACTGGAGTGTAGTACACTGATACTATAATACTGGAATGTAGTACACTGATGTTACTATAATACTGGAGTGTAGTACACTGATGTTACTATAATACTGGTGTGTAGTACACTGATGTTACTATAATACTGGTGTGTAGTACACTGATGTTACTATAATACTGGTGTGTAGTACTCTGATGTTACTATAATACTGGAGTGTAGTACACTGATGTTACTATAATACTGGTGTGTAGTACACTGATGTTACTATAATACTGGAGTGTAGTACTCTGATGTTACTATAATACTGGAGTGTAGTACACTGATGTTACTATAATACTGGTGTGTAGTACACTGATGTTACTATAACACTGGTGGTGTAGTACACTGATGTTACTATAATACTGGTGTGTAGTACACTGATGTTACTATAACACTGGTGGTGTAGTACACTGATGTTACTATAATACTGGTGTGTAGTACACTGATGTTACTATAACACTGGTGGTGTAGTACACTGATGTTACTATAATACTGGTGTGTAGTACACTGATGTTACTATAACACTGGTGGTGTAGTACTCTGATGTTACTATAATACTGGTGTGTAGTACACTGATGTTACTATAATACTGGTGTGTAGTACACTGATGTTACTATAATACTGGTGTGTAGTACTCTGATGTTACTATAATACTGGAGTGTAGTACACTGATGTTACTATAATACTGGAGTGTAGTACTCTGATGTTACTATAATACTGGTGTGTAGTACACTGATGTTACTATAATACTGGTGTGTAGTACACTGATGTTACTATAATACTGGTGTGTAGTACACTGATGTTACTATAATACTGGTGTGTAGTACACTGATGTTACTATAATACTGGTGGTGTAGTACTCTGATGTTACTATAATACTGGAGTGTAGTACACTGATGTTACTATAATACTGGTGTGTAGTACACTGATGTTACTATAATACTGGAGTGTAGTACACTGATGTTACTATAATACTGGTGTGTAGTACACTGATGTTACTATAACACTGGTGGTGTAGTACTCTGATGTTACTATAATACTGGTGTGTAGTACACTGATACTATAATACTGGTGTGTAGTACACTGATGTTACTATAATACTGGTGTGTAGTACACTGATACTATAATACTGGTGTGTAGTACACTGATGTTACTATAATACTGGTGTGTAGTACACTGATACTATAATACTGGTGTGTAGTACACTGATGTTACTATAATACTGGAGTGTAGTACACTGATACTATAATACTGGAATGTAGTACACTGATGTTACTATAATACTGGAATGTAGTACACTGATGTTACTATAATACTGGAGTGTAGTACACTGATGTTACTATAATACTGGAATGTAGTACACTGATGTTACTATAATACTGGAGTGTAGTACACTGATGTTACTATAATACTGGAGTGTAGTACACTGATGTTACTATAATACTGGAATGTAGTACACTGATGTTACTATAATACTGGAATGTAGTACACTGATGTTACTATAATACTGGAGTGTAGTACTCTGATGTTACTATAATACTGGTGTGTAGTACACTGATGTTACTATAATACTGGAGTGTAGTACTCTGATGTTACTATAATACTGGAGTGTAGTACACTGATGTTACTATAATACTGGTGTGTAGTACACTGATGTTACTATAATACTGGTGTGTAGTACTCTGATGTTACTATAATACTGGTGTGTAGTACACTGATGTTACTATAACACTGGTGGTGTAGTACTCTGATGTTACTATAATACTGGAGTGTAGTACACTGATGTTACTATAATACTGGAGTGTAGTACACTGATGTTACTATAATACTGGTGTGTAGTACACTGATGTTACTATAATACTGGTGTGTAGTACTCTGATGTTACTATAATACTGGAGTGTAGTACACTGATGTTACTATAACACTGGTGGTGTAGTACTCTGATGTTACTATAATACTGGTGGTGTAGTACACTGATGTTACTATAATACTGGAGTGTAGTACACTGATGTTACTATAATACTGGTGTGTAGTACTCTGATGTTACTATAATACTGGAGTGTAGTACACTGATGTTACTATAATACTGGAGTGTAGTACTCTGATGTTACTATAATACTGGAGTGTAGTACTCTGATGTTACTATAATACTGGTGTGTAGTACACTGATACTATAATACTGGTGTGTAGTACACTGATGTTACTATAATACTGGAGTGTAGTACACTGATACTATAATACTGGAATGTAGTACACTGATGTTACTATAATACTGGAGTGTAGTACACTGATGTTACTATAATACTGGTGTGTAGTACTCTGATGTTACTATAATACTGGAGTGTAGTACACTGATGTTACTATAATACTGGAGTGTAGTACACTGATGTTACTATAATACTGGAGTGTAGTACTCTGATGTTACTATAATACTGGAGTGTAGTACACTGATGTTACTATAATACTGGAGTGTAGTACACTGATGTTACTATAATACTGGTGTGTAGTACTCTGATGTTACTATAATACTGGAGTGTAGTACACTGATGTTACTATAACACTGGTGGTGTAGTACTCTGATGTTACTATAATACTGGAGTGTAGTACACTGATGTTACTATAATACTGGTGTGTAGTACTCTGATGTTACTATAATACTGGAGTGTAGTACACTGATGTTACTATAATACTGGTGTGTAGTACACTGATGTTACTATAATACTGGAGTGTAGTACACTGATGTTACTATAATACTGGTGTGTAGTACACTGATGTTACTATAATACTGGAGTGTAGTACACTGATGTTACTATAATACTGGAGTGTAGTACACTGATGTTACTATAATACTGGAGTGTAGTACACTGATGTTACTATAATACTGGTGTGTAGTACTCTGATGTTACTATAATACTGGAGTGTAGTACACTGATGTTACTATAACACTGGTGGTGTAGTACTCTGATGTTACTATAATACTGAAGTGTAGTACACTGATGTTACTATAATACTGGTGTGTAGTACTCTGATGTTACTATAATACTGGAGTGTAGTACTCTGATGTTACTATAATACTGGTGTGTAGTACTCTGATGTTACTATAATACTGGAGTGTAGTACACTGATGTTACTATAATACTGGAGTGTAGTACTCTGATGTTACTATAATACTGGTGTGTAGTACTCTGATGTTACTATAATACTGGAGTGTAGTACACTGATGTTACTATAATACTGGAGTGTAGTACTCTGATGTTACTATAATACTGGAGTGTAGTACTCTGATGTTACTATAATACTGGAGTGTAGTACTCTGATGTTACTATAATACTGGAGTGTAGTACACTGATGTTACTATAATACTGGAGTGTAGTACTCTGATGTTACTATAATACTGGTGTGTAGTACTCTGATGTTACTATAATACTGGAGTGTAGTACACTGATGTTACTATAATACTGGAGTGTAGTACTCTGATGTTACTATAATACTGGAGTGTAGTACTCTGATGTTACTATAATACTGGAGTGTAGTACACTGATGTTACTATAATACTGGTGTGTAGTACTCTGATGTTACTATAGTACTGGAGTGTAGTACACTGATGTTACTATAATACTGGTGTGTAGTACTCTGATGTTACTATAATACTGGAGTGTAGTACACTGATGTTACTATAATACTGGAGTGTAGTACACTGATGTTACTATAATACTGGTGTGTAGTACACTGATGTTACTATAATACTGGAGTGTAGTACTCTGATGTTACTATAATACTGGAGTGTAGTACACTGATGTTACTATAATACTGGTGTGTAGTACTCTGATATTACTATAATACTGGTGTGTAGTACTCTGATGTTACTATAATACTGGTGGTGTAGTACTCTGATGTTACTATAATACTGGAGTGTAGTACTCTGATGTTACTATAATACTGGAGTGTAGTACACTGATGTTACTATAATACTGGAGTGTAGTACACTGATGTTACTATAATACTGGAGTGTAGTACACTGATGTTACTATAATACTGGTGGTGTAGTACTCTGATGTTACTATAATACTGGTGGTGTAGTACTCTGATGTTACTATAATACTGGTGGTGTAGTACACTGATGTTACTATAATACTGGTGGTGTAGTACACTGATGTTACTATAATACTGGTGTGTAGTACTCTGATGTTACTATAATACTGGTGGTGTAGTACTCTGATGTTACTATAATACTGGTGGTGTAGTACACTGATGTTACTATAATACTGGTGTGTAGTACTCTGATGTTACTATAATACTGGTGGTGTAGTACTCTGATGTTACTATAATACTGGTGTGTAGTACTCTGATGTTACTATAATACTGGTGGTGTAGTACTCTGATGTTACTATAATACTGGTGGTGTAGTACACTGATGTTACTATAATACTGGTGTGTAGTACTCTGATGTTACTATAATACTGGTGGTGTAGTACTCTGATGTTACTATAATACTGGTGTGTAGTACTCTGATGTTACTATAATACTGGTGGTGTAGTACTCTGATGTTACTATAATACTGGAGTGTAGTACACTGATGTTACTATAATACTGGAGTGTAGTACACTGATGTTACTATAATACTGGTGTGTAGTACTCTGATGTTACTATAATACTGGTGGTGTAGTACTCTGATGTTACTATAATACTGGAGTGTAGTACTCTGATGTTACTATAATACTGGAGTGTAGTACACTGATGTTACTATAATACTGGTGTGTAGTACTCTGATGTTACTATAATACTGGTGGTGTAGTACTCTGATGTTACTATAATACTGGAGTGTAGTACTCTGATGTTACTATAATACTGGTGGTGTAGTACTCTGATGTTACTATAATACTGGAGTGTAGTACTCTGATGTTACTATAATACTGGTGTGTAGTACTCTGATGTTACTATAATACTGGAGTGTAGTACTCTGATGTTACTATAATACTGGAGTGTAGTACACTGATGTTACTATAATACTGGAGTGTAGTACACTGATGTTACTATAATACTGGAGTGTAGTACTCTGATGTTACTATAATACTGGTGTGTAGTACTCTGATGTTACTATAATACTGGTGTGTAGTACTCTGATGTTACTATAATACTGGTGTGTAGTACTCTGATGTTACTATAATACTGGTGTGTAGTACTCTGATGTTACTATAATACTGGTGTGTAGTACTCTGATGTTACTATAATACTGGAGTGTAGTACTCTGATGTTACTATAATACTGGAGTGTAGTACACTGATGTTACTATAATACTGGTGTGTAGTACACTGATGTTACTATAATACTGGAGTGTAGTACACTGATGTTACTATAATACTGGAGTGTAGTACACTGATGTTACTATAATACTGGTGGTGTAGTACTCTGATGTTACTATAATACTGGAGTGTAGTACACTGATGTTACTATAATACTGGAGTGTAGTACACTGATGTTACTATAATACTGGAGTGTAGTACACTGATGTTACTATAATACTGGAGTGTAGTACACTGATGTTACTATAATACTGGAGTGTAGTACTCTGATGTTACTATAATACTGGTGGTGTAGTACTCTGATGTTACTATAATACTGGAGTGTAGTACTCTGATGTTACTATAATACTGGAGTGTAGTACACTGATGTTACTATAATACTGGTGTGTAGTACTCTGATGTTACTATAATACTGGTGGTGTAGTACTCTGATGTTACTATAATACTGGAGTGTAGTACTCTGATGTTACTATAATACTGGTGGTGTAGTACTCTGATGTTACTATAATACTGGAGTGTAGTACTCTGATGTTACTATAATACTGGTGTGTAGTACTCTGATGTTACTATAATACTGGAGTGTAGTACTCTGATGTTACTATAATACTGGAGTGTAGTACACTGATGTTACTATAATACTGGAGTGTAGTACACTGATGTTACTATAATACTGGAGTGTAGTACTCTGATGTTACTATAATACTGGTGTGTAGTACTCTGATGTTACTATAATACTGGTGTGTAGTACTCTGATGTTACTATAATACTGGTGTGTAGTACTCTGATGTTACTATAATACTGGTGTGTAGTACTCTGATGTTACTATAATACTGGTGTGTAGTACTCTGATGTTACTATAATACTGGAGTGTAGTACTCTGATGTTACTATAATACTGGAGTGTAGTACACTGATGTTACTATAATACTGGTGTGTAGTACACTGATGTTACTATAATACTGGAGTGTAGTACACTGATGTTACTATAATACTGGAGTGTAGTACACTGATGTTACTATAATACTGGTGGTGTAGTACTCTGATGTTACTATAATACTGGAGTGTAGTACACTGATGTTACTATAATACTGGAGTGTAGTACACTGATGTTACTATAATACTGGAGTGTAGTACACTGATGTTACTATAATACTGGAGTGTAGTACACTGATGTTACTATAATACTGGAGTGTAGTACTCTGATGTTACTATAATACTGGAGTGTAGTACTCTGATGTTACTATAATACTGGTGTGTAGTACACTGATGTTACTATAATACTGGAGTGTAGTACTCTGATGTTACTATAATACTGGAGTGTAGTACACTGATGTTACTATAATACTGGAGTGTAGTACTCTGATGTTACTATAATACTGGTGTGTAGTACACTGATGTTACTATAATACTGGAGTGTAGTACACTGATGTTACTATAATACTGGAGTGTAGTACTCTGATGTTACTATAATACTGGAGTGTAGTACTCTGATGTTACTATAATACTGGAGTGTAGTACTCTGATGTTACTATAATACTGGAGTGTAGTACTCTGATGTTACTATAATACTGGAGTGTAGTACTCTGATGTTACTATAATACTGGAGTGTAGTACTCTGATGTTACTATAATACTGGAGTGTAGTACTCTGATGTTACTATAATACTGGAGTGTAGTACTCTGATGTTACTATAATACTGGAGTGTAGTACTCTGATGTTACTATAATACTGGAGTGTAGTACTCTGATGTTACTATAATACTGGAGTGTAGTACTCTGATGTTACTATAATACTGGAGTGTAGTACTCTGATGTTACTATAATACTGGAGTGTAGTACTCTGATGTTACTATAATACTGGAGTGTAGTACTCTGATGTTACTATAATACTGGTGTGTAGTACACTGATGTTACTATAATACTGGAGTGTAGTACACTGATGTTACTATAATACTGGAGTGTAGTACACTGATGTTACTATAATACTGGAGTGTAGTACTCTGATGTTACTATAATACTGGTGTGTAGTACACTGATGTTACTATAATACTGGAGTGTAGTACACTGATGTTACTATAATACTGGAGTGTAGTACTCTGATGTTACTATAATACTGGAGTGTAGTACTCTGATGTTACTATAATACTGGAGTGTAGTACACTGATGTTACTATAATACTGGAGTGTAGTACTCTGATGTTACTATAATACTGGAGTGTAGTACACTGATGTTACTATAATACTGGAGTGTAGTACTCTGATGTTACTATAATACTGGAGTGTAGTACTCTGATGTTACTATAATACTGGTGTGTAGTACACTGATGTTACTATAATACTGGAGTGTAGTACTCTGATGTTACTATAATACTGGAGTGTAGTACACTGATGTTACTATAATACTGGAGTGTAGTACTCTGATGTTACTATAATACTGGTGTGTAGTACACTGATGTTACTATAATACTGGAGTGTAGTACTCTGATGTTACTATAATACTGGAGTGTAGTACACTGATGTTACTATAATACTGGAGTGTAGTACACTGATGTTACTATAATACTGGAGTGTAGTACACTGATGTTACTATAACACTGGTGGTGTAGTACTCTGATGTTACTATAATACTGGTGTGTAGTACTCTGATGTTACTATAATACTGGAGTGTAGTACATTGATGTTACTATAATACTGGAGTGTAGTACACTGATGTTACTATAATACTGGAGTGTAGTACACTGATGTTACTATAATACTGGAGTGTAGTACACTGATGTTACTATAATACTGGAGTGTAGTACACTGATGTTACTATAATACTGGAGTGTAGTACACTGATGTTACTATAATACTGGAGTGTAGTACACTGATGTTACTATAATACTGGAGTGTAGTACACTGATGTTACTATAATACTGGAGTGTAGTACACTGATGTTACTATAATACTGGAGTGTAGTACACTGATGTTACTATAATACTGGAGTGTAGTACACTGATGTTACTATAATACTGGAGTGTAGTACACTGATGTTACTATAATACTGGAGTGTAGTACACTGATGTTACTATAATACTGGAGTGTAGTACACTGATGTTACTCTAATACTGGTGTGTAGTACACTGATGTTACTATAATACTGGAGTGTAGTACACTGATGTTACTATAATACTGGAGTGTAGTACACTAATATTATAATGCTGGTGTGTGTGTGTGTGTGTGTGTGTGTGTGTGTGTGTGTGTGTGTGTGTGTGTGTGTGTGTGTGTGTGTTGCACTGATGTTTTTGGATGATCTTTACGTTTTTCCTTAAAATATACACTAGCAGTGTGCAACTACCATATTCCGTATGACTGTTAAATCTTTGAGAACAAGAGTTAATAGTCTTGGTGTTATAGGTGGTGAAGGTTGAGGCAGGACGGTGCCTGTGATGGTGTCACCACACATGTTGGAGCTGCTTAATGTGGTTAACCAGGGTGTGGCTATCAGCCTTCTCATTACTTTGTCACTCTTATAGTTTTCTTAATAACACATCAATTGACATGTATACCAACATCAAGAATATTTCCACATCTTGAATGTATGATAGTCAACTTTTGTGCATGCACAAATAGAAATATATACCTCTGGGTGTATATACTGTGGTGTGCGTATTGTGTAATGGCGTGCAGTATATATGGAAGGGAGGGCGCGGCACTAGGGCGTGGCTACCTGCGCGCGTGCATCCACTACACCAACAATCTCATCATATGATAGACACGTAACAAGCTAGAAGCAACCACACTAGCATTAACAATAGTTGTGATAAGTCCCAAGATGCCAGAAACCATTAATACCTATCAAAGTAATGTGAAAGGCGAGGCCAGGAGCTGAGACTCGTCCCCCGCAAACACGCATAGCGAACTACAATCCTTGTTGATTGGAGATTAGACACACCCACTTGTTACAGGTGGGGGAGAGGGTGTTAAGGATGAGGGGAAGAAGAGGATTTTGCTCAGTGAAGAGGGACCAGGGTAAGGGGGTTCACTGTAGAGGGACCAGGGGTCAGAGGGTCACTGTAGATGGATCAGGGTCGGGGGGTCACTGTAGAGGGACCAGGATCAGGGGGTCACTGTAGAGGGACCAGGGTCAGGGGGGGTCACTGTAGAGGGACCATGGTCAGGGGGTCACTGGAGAGGAATCAAGGTCAGGGTGTCACTGGAGAGACATCAAGGCCAGGGGGTTCACTGGAGAGGGACCAGGGACAAGGGTCACTGGAGAGGGATCAAGGTCAAGGGGTCATTGGAGTGGGATCAAGGTCAAGGGGTCACTGGAGAGGGATCAAGGTCAAGGGGTCACTGGAGAGGGATCAAGGTCAAGGGGTCACTGGAGAGGGATCAAGGTCAAGGGGTCACTGGAGTGGGATCAAGGTCAAGGGGTCACTGGAAACGGAACAAGAGAAAGTAAGCAATACAATTCTCCGTGAGGTTATTTCCTAGAAATACAGTTGCAACACTGGTTATATTGGCCGGGGACGACAGCTGAGTTGAGTGAGGTAGGCTGTCCACTCTCTCAGTAACATTATTACCGTGAGTTGAGTGAGGTAGGCTGTCCACTCTCTCAGTAACATTATTACCGTGAGTTGAGTGAGGTAGGCTGTCCACTCTCTCTTTATTTGAAGAAACCTTTCACCACACACTGGTTTCATCAGTCCATACAAAGGAGAATGGTAAAGAACAGGAATAGTTTGATGCAAGGAATTCTTCAACACTTGTCCAACCTTCGGACGAAGACCTACTTCCACATTTGGACTTGTCAAGTGTGATACCTCCTACGACTGCTTCAACTCGTCTGTCTACAGTATATAAGCCACTTCTTCGCACATATGCTGTATTCTTTTCAAGATTGATGGACTGATTACATCGACTCAAGGCTGAGGGACTGATTACCTCAAACTACTACTGTTCTTCACCGTTCTCCTTTGTATGGACTGATGAAGCCACTGTGTGGCGAAACATTTCCTCGATAAAGATTCCCATATGTTGCATAAGTGTCTCAATCTTCAACTTGTGGGTTTTAAACCAATTATCACCTAGAATTTGTTGAATGATTGCAGACTTGTGAAAGAAAAGGCATCCTGGCTTGAATTAGAAACCTGGCATTAACAGCATCATAGAGACAGCATCAGGAAGGATAGCAAAATGTCATTAACTAAATTTAAAGAAATCCAGAATAATTCTTCTTTACAAAATCTACCCCTCAAGGGAGGTTCTTTGACGCTGGTGTGGGGCTCTTGATCTAGGGAATTGGATCTGTGCTCTGGTTCCCTGAATTGACCCTGAATACATTCCATTCCTCCCCCCACATGCGCTTTATATCCCTACGGGTTTAGAGCTCCTCCATAATTATATCAATAAAATATTTACAGAATCTTTGAACAAAAACATCTTGACGTATCATAAGTGAGAAGGAACCTTTGCATAACAATAAGAAGTAATACTACTTAGATGGAAAAACAAACACTGGGCGAAACGTAATCAAATGATCGCAATATACTGCATTTTGGTTTTTTACACTACATAACACTGTCTTACACTACACTGTCTTACACTACGCAGCCCTGTCTTACACTACACAGCACTGTCTTACACTACATAACACTATCTTGCACCACACAGCACTGTCTCAAACTACACAGCACTGTCTCAAACTACACAGCACTGTCTCACACTACACAGCACTGTCTCAAACTACACAGCACTGTCTCACACTACACAGCACTGTCTCAAACTACACAGCACTGTCTCACACTACACAGCACTGTCTCAAACTACACAGCACTGTCTCACACTACACAACACTGTCTCACACTACACAACACTGTCTCACACTACACAGCACTGTCTTGCACTACACAGCACTGTCTCACACTACACAACACTGTCTCACACTACACAGCACTGTCTTGCACCACACAGCACTGTCTTACACTACACAGCACTATCTTGCACAGCACTGTCTCACACTACACAGCACTGTCTCAAACTACACAGCACTCTCACACTACACAGCACTGTCTTGCACTACACAGCACTGTCTTGCACTACACAGCACTGTCTCACACTACACAACACTGTCTCACACTACACAGCACTGTCTTGCACCACACAGCACTGTCTTACACTACACAGCACTATCTTGCACAGCACTGTCTTACACACCACTGTCTTACACTACACAGCACTGTCTCACACTACACAGCACTGTCTCAAACTACACAGCACTGTCTCAAACTACACAGCACTGTCTCACACTACACAACACTGTCTCACACTACACAACACTGTCTCACACTACACAGCACTGTCTTGCACCACACAGCACTGTCTTACACTACACAGCACTATCTTACACTACACATCACTATCTTACATTACACAGTACTATCTTACACTGCACTGTCTTACACTACACAGCACGATCTTACACTACACATCACTATCTTACATTACACAGTACTATCTTACACTGCACTGTCTTACACTACACAGCACTATCTTACACTACACGGCACAGACTTACACTACACAACACCATCTTCACTATTCAACACTGTCTTACACTAGACAACTTGCACTAGACTATCTTACACTAGACTATCTTACACTTCACTAGCGTACACTACACGAGCTTGCACTAAACTGTCTTGCATTACCGTATCTTGCACTACCCTGTTTTGCACTACCCTATCTGGCACTACCCTATCTTACACTGCTTAACCCTGTCATGCACTACTCAACATCTTGCACTACCCTATATTGCGCTACGCTATCTTGCACTGCACTAACACTACTAAACACTACCTTACACTAGTCAACACTACCATACAATACCTGGTGGGTGTTCCAAGGAGTCAACACTCCCGCGGGCCGGTGCATGACCAAGGAAATTTTATCATCACTAATTAACACTATCACTGGATATCATGTTTACGTCTTTGGACTTGTGTTATATTTTGAGAAGAGTTTGATAAACGTTCCATCACACTGGTCTGGGAATAACAATCTTCAAAACCTAGAAGTTGTCTCAATGATTTCCAAGGAAGTGAAATTTCTGGGTGTTTCACATCCCCTCCTGGAAAATACCAGGTGTATGTTGCTGAAGGAGATATATTCAATCATGTCTGGCACGACCCGTCCTTTCGGGAGGTGCTGTAAAATGGTGATCTTGTAGGAGTTGGAGACGGACCCTCCTCTGGACCTTGGAACAGGTCGTCTAGTGATAGAACGGGACCCAGTGCAGGGCATTTTACACGCAGTTTCCCTTTACCGATGTCTAGACGGAAATCTTGTCTTTTTTGACAGCGCTCTAGACGCATTCTCCCGTGAGCTCTATACAGTTTACCTGTATGCTTACCTGGACGCTTATCCTGCCAATACGAAATATTTGATAGTGGACGGAGTTAAACCAATAGGCCCCCACATGTGCGTACTTCGCCTTGACCTTCCTCGACGTGGTCACTACATGTCACCTCAGCACTGCAGAAGATATCAATCGCTACTTCAAGATTTATATGATGAACTTTCCCGATGTGACCGCCGTCGCAAGAGTAAGAGGAATGCTTACAGAATTCTAAAATGACATTGATATTAACAGTAATAACAAGCAGAACAACCTACTTTGCTCTAAACTAAAACAGTGGTAGCAAAAGGCTTCTAGAAAACGTCGCTTGCGCATCTCCGTCTCCTCAACAACTAAAAGAATTAAAACATGAAGAGGTTAGTCGTTCAGGAAAATCTTCCGATCATAACAGAGACAAACAAGAGAGGAGCCACAAAAATCCTGGCGCCTTCACTGAATTAATTTTATCGGAAGATAAACCACCAGAAGACCTTACGTTCAAGGATGCCATCAGTTAAAAAATAAAAATGCACAATACAGTGATTAAAACAATACGCCAATTAACATTAAATACTGACCTGAGTTAAAAAACCATCAGGAGAGGGATGAATGTCAATACTCTCCAAATTACCTAATATCATTGACATCCCTCTGACTCCACAAGAAGACGACTGTTGCTATACTACGACTGGAGACACTTGAACACTGCACCACCACATAAAACTTAAAATTAGAAGGACTAACCACCCCGGTGTCCTTATAGCTATATATATATATATATATATATATATATATATTATATATATATATATATATATATATATATATATATATATATATATATATTATATATATATATATATTATATATATATATATATATATATATATATATATATATATATATATATATATATATATATATATATATATAATTTTCCTCCAGTAGACCAGCTCCTCCCAAAGAACACAAACAGTCCCACTGGGACAAACCGATCATGGAAAAAAATCGCCAACACAATGCTCTCCAACGCCTCAGGAAAGGACAAAGCTCGTCTCCTGGCAGTGAAGGCACCACACGCAGGAGATTTCCTGTTAGCTGTTCCCAATTCCTCCTTGGGCACTCGACTAGACCCACAGGCCATTCGGATTGGTGTTGCTCTTCGCTTAGCCGCCCCCATCCTCACCGAACATAGGTGTATTTGCGGCAGGGCGACAGCTGATCAGTTCGGACTTCATGGTCTCGTGTGTCACACAGCAGAAGGGAAGTATGCCAGACACGAGGAGGTCAATGACATCATAAACGTCCTGATGGAGCCACTATGCTACCTTGGAAGAATGGAAAGCAGATTGCCTGGGACTACACCTGTGCCGCCACATTGGCAGACACCTACTTGCCATACTCCATATTGGAAGGGGGTGGAGCTGCCAGCCACAGGGAGACCCAGAAGATCCGCAAATATGAAGACCTTTCCCCTTGCTATAACTTCATCCCAATAGGGTCGGAGACCCTTGGAGCATGGGGCAAGTGTGCTCTGAAGTTCCTCAAAGAGCTGGGTGAAAAGCTCATCATAGAAACCAAGGACCACAGGGCGACCAACTTCCTCTTTCAGAGACTCAGTGTTGCGATCCAGAGAGGAAATGCCTGCAGCATTCTGGGCACGCGGCGCACCGCCGGGGAGCTGGACGAAGTATTCGAGATGTAGCTCTGAGTTACCTATGTTGTTTTACTTTCTATTGTATCTTTGTGAATGTTCTGTCAACGTATTTTGTCTTTAAATAAAATATATATATATATTAAATATAGGGGGTGGTAGGAGAAAATTCTCAAACAGCTTCAGGGAGAGCCTTGAGTTTTCCCTGAAGCAAGTTTATTCTTTTCTCTGAGGATGAGGGTCCCTAGGACAGTTCTAGAGGTGACACCTCCCTATATATATATATATATATATATATATATATATATATATATATATATATATATATATTATATATGTGTGTGTGTGTGTGTGTGTCGCGCCGAATATGTAAAACTGGTCAATTAGCAAGAACTCCTTTAAAATTAATTTCTTTCTGAAATTTTCTCTTATACGTTTAAAGATATAATTTTTTCATTAATGTTAATGTAAAAATTTATAATTTTGCACCAAAAGAATCTTAGAAAACTTACCTAACCTTATTATAACAACCGCAATTTATTTTAGCCTAGCCTAACTAAATATATTTTAGATTTGTTTACAATAATTTAATATTAAACAAACACAGTGAAATATATTTTTTTCGTTAGGTTCAGAATCATTTTGGCGAAATTATTGCATACACAAATTTTCACTTGTCCTATATGGCAAGATGAGCGTTGCTATTTAAGCCAAGATCGCAAGTTCTGCCTATTCGGAACGACATATATATATATACATACATACATATATATATATATATATATATATATATATATATAGATAAATAGATATATATATATATATATATATATATATATATATATATATATATATATATGCTTAAATGTGCGTGGATGTAGTGCGGATGACAAGAAACAGATGATTGCTGATGTTATGAATGAAAAGAAGTTGGATGTCCTGGCCCTAAGCGAAACAAAGCTGAAGGGGGTAGGAGAGTTTCAGTGGGGGGAAATAAATGGGATTAAATCTGGAGTATCTGAGAGAGTTAGAGCAAAGGAAGGGGTAGCAGTAATGTTAAATGATCAGTTATGGAAGGAGAAAAGAGAATATGAATGTGTAAATTCAAGAATTATGTGGATTAAAGTAAAGGTTGGATGCGAGAAGTGGGTCATAATAAGCGTGTATGCACCTGGAGAAGAGAGGAATGCAGAGGAGAGAGAGAGATTTTGGGAGATGTTAAGTGAATGTATAGGAGCCTTTGAACCAAGTGAGAGAGTAATTGTGGTAGGGGACTTGAATGCTAAAGTAGGAGAAACTTTTAGAGAGGGTGTGGTAGGTAAATTTGGGGTGCCAGGTGTAAATGATAATGGGAGCCCTTTGATTGAACTTTGTATAGAAAGGGGTTTAGTTATAGGTAATACATATTTTAAGAAAAAGAGGATAAATAAGTATACACGATATGATGTAGGGCGAAATGACAGTAGTTTGTTGGATTATGTATTGGTAGATAAAAGACTGTTGAGTAGACTTCAGGATGTACATGTTTATAGAGGGGCCACAGATATATCAGATCACTTTCTAGTTGTAGCTACACTGAGAGTAAAAGGTAGATGGGATACAAGGAGAATAGAAGCATCAGGGAAGAGAGAGGTGAAGGTTTATAAACTAAAAGAGGAGGCAGTTAGGGTAAGATATAAACAGCTATTGGAGGATAGATGGGCTAATGAGAGCATAGGCAATGGGGTCGAAGAGGTATGGGGTAGGTTTAAAAATGTAGTGTTAGAGTGTTCAGCAGAAGTTTGTGGTTACAGGAAAGTGGATGCAGGAGGGAAGAGGAGCGATTGGTGGAATGATGATGTAAAGAGAGTAGTAAGGGAGAAAAAGTTAGCATATGAGAAGCTTTTACAAAGTAGAAGTGATGCAAGGAGGGAAGAGTATATGGAGAAAAAGAAAGAAGTTAAGAGAGTGGTGAAGCAATGTAAAAAGAGAGCAAATGAGAGAGTGGGTGAGATGTTATCAACAAATTTTGTTGAAAATAAGAAAAAGTTTTGGAGTGAGATAAACAAGTTAAGAAAGCCTAGAGAACAAATGGATTTGTCAGTTAAAAATAGGAGAGGAGAGTTATTAAATGGAGAGTTAGAGGTATTGGGAAGATGGAGGGAATATTTTGAGGAATTGTTAAATGTTGATGAAGATAGGGAAGCTGTGATTTCGTGTATAGGGCAAGGAGGAATAACATCTTGTAGGAGTGAGGAAGAGCCAGTTGTGAGTGTGGGGGAAGTTCGTGAGGCAGTAGGTAAAATGAAAGGGGGCAAGGCAGCCGGGATTGATGGGATAAAGATAGAAATGTTAAAAGCAGGTGGGGATATAGTTTTGGAGTGGTTGGTGCAATTATTTAATAAATGTATGGAAGAGGGTAAGGTACCTAGGGATTGGCAGAGAGCATGCATAGTTCCTTTGTATAAAGGCAAAGGGGATAAAAGAGAGTGCAAAAATTATA
>NC_091346.1:1696581-1724081 GCF_038502225.1 Cherax quadricarinatus
AGGAACTTTTGAGTGGGCCTATCTTGTCCCTGATCTTACTTCTGTATACCTGAAAGAATCCTTTTGGGTTAGTCTTCGATTCTCTTGCAACTTTAACCTCATAATCTCTTTTTGCTTTTCTAATTCCCTTTTTTATTTCTCTCTTTAACTGAATATATCGATTTCTCAATTGCCCCTCTCCTCTTTTGATTTGCCTATATATGCCTCTCTTTTGACCAATCAGATATTTTAATCTATTGTTCATCCATTTAGGATCATTTTTGTTTGATCTGATTTCCCTATTTGGAACATAATTTGACTGAGCAGCTAGAACTATGCCCTGGAAAGCATCATATCGGCAACCATCACCACCTACCTGACCCTTAGTCAGGTCATTCCAGTTCAGCCCACCTAAGTAATTTTTCAGTCCTATGAAATCAGCCAAGCGAAAGTCAGGGACGGAGACTTGATTGCCATTATTAGGGGAATTCCATGATATATTAAAACTGAGTGATTTGTGATCACTTTCCCCAAGCTCATCATTAACCTCAAGATTATTAATTAGTGTTTCCCTACTGGCAAGAACCAAGTCAAGGAGGTTATTTCCCCTAGTTGGCTCTGTCACAAACTGTTTTAAAAAACAATCCTGGATCGTATCAAGAAAGTCACCTGACTCTAAATTTCCTGTCAAATTGCTCCAGTCAATCTGTCTATAGTTGAAATCTCCCATTAGCACAACATTTTCGTATGTAGATGCCTTACGAATTTCGTCCCATAGAAGTTTACTGCACTCCCTATCAAGATTTGGGCCCTGTAAATCACACCCAAAATTAGTTTTTCTCGGCCCTCGAGAAGCTGTAACCAAACAGATTCAGTGGCTGACGCTTCTAATTTAATATCTTGTCTAACACAACAATTTAAATTGTCTCTGACATACATCGCTACTCCACCACCTTTCCTGTTGACCCTGTCAGTGTGGAATAATTTATAGCCTTGTATGTGACATTCAGAGGGCATCTCTCTATCTTTCAGATTGAGCAAGGTCTCTGTTATAGCAATAATATCTATGTCTCCTGCACTTGCAATTAATCTTAGCTCATCTATCTTATTTCTTACACTCCTGCTATTAGTATAGTAAACCTTAAGGGAGCTAGTCCCTTGCTGCCCTCTGCTGTCCCCCTTTGTTTGCTGACCTGATCTATTGTCTTTATTTATAACTTCATGCTGAATGCCTTTTATACATTTACTGTTTCCAACCCAAGTGTTGCAACCTGCTTGTTTCCCACACACACCCATACCTCTATCTTCCATCAGTTTAAAATCATAGGCATTTCACCAATGGCCTTCTCAATCGAGTCTGCAAGTGCTACCACCCCAGCCCCAGAGAGATGTACCCCATCCCTTGCATACATATCATGTTTGCCATAAAAGTTGTTCCAGTTGTCAATGAATGGGATTGCAAGTTCCTTGCAGTATCTGTCTAGTAATAGTTGATAATGAAGATAAGACTAGTAATAGTTGTGATAGTAGTGAAGATAAGAATAGTAATAGTTGATAATAATGAAGATAAGACTAGTAATAGTTGATAGTAGTGAAGATAAGAATAGTAATAGTTGATGAAGATAAGACTAGTAATGAAAGTTAAGACACTTGTGCAACATCTGGTTATCTTTATTGTAAACGTTTCGCCATCCAGTGGCTTTATCAATACAAATTCTTGGACATAATTAGAAAGAAGAACTATATACAAAAGATGAGGTAATCAGTCCCTCAGCCTTGGAGGTGGTGTTTACAACATCGTGGTTGTAGAGATTCTGAAGCACAGGTAAGGAGACTGGCGCTTATATAGGCGTCAGTGAAGAGAGACGTGTAGCAGACGAGGGCATAGTCACTGGTAGGCGGGATTCCCCAGTGGAAGTAGGTCCTTCCCAAATTGATGGGCTAGTTGTAGAAGTCGTGAAGTCCAAGGTTGAGGGACTGATTACCTCATCTTTTGTATATAGTTCTTCTTTCTAATTATGTCCAAGAATTTGTATTGATAAAGCCACTGGATGGCGAAACGTCTACAATAAAGATAACCAGATGTTGCACAAGTGTCTTAACTTTCATCTTGTCGGTATTGTATACCTGTCTTGCACAAGACTAGTAATAGTTGTGATAGTAGTGAACATAAGACTAATAATAGTTGTGATAGTAGTAATGAAGATAAAACTAGTAATAGTTGTGATAGTAAAGATAAAACTAGTAGTGATACTAGTGAAGATAAGACTAATAGTTGTGATAGAAGCGAAGATAAGACTATAGTTGATAGTGAAGATATGACTAGTAATAGGTGATAGTGAAGATAACCTGGAGTTTACCTGGAGAGAGTTCCGGGGGTCAACGCCCCCGCGGCCCGGTCTGTGACCAGGCCTCATGGTGGAACAGGGCCTGATCAACCAGGCTGTTATTGCTGGCTGCACGCAATCCAACGTACGAGCCACAGCCCGGCTGTAATAGTTGATAGTGAAGATAAGACTAATAGTTGATAGTAGTATTGAAGATAAGACTAGTAATAGTTGATAGTAGTGAAGATAAGAATAATAGTTGATAGTAGTAGTGAAGATAAGACTAGTAATGACAGTATTAGTGAAGATAAAACGATAGTGATGACAGTAGTGTAGAATAGACTATAGTGATTACAGTGTTTGTGTAGTGAACACTATCATGTACTACTCAACACTATATTACACTACTCAACACAGTCTTATGCTACTCAACACTATCTTCACTAGCCATCACTTGCTGCCATGTATTTCAACATCTTATTGGTAACTTAAGTGACTCAGATCGTACTCCAGAGTGCAAGTAAACATATAATTTATATCTGAGGAATACTGAAAGGAAAGTTTCAAAATCTGGATGATAACAGTGAAGCAAGGTGCTGGACAGTCGGTACAGAATGTTCCCAGTGACGAGTTAGGTCCAGGGGGCCTGCTACACTCTTCTCTATTCTTGTGATGTACACCAAGCTAACCTAGTAAGAACATGAGAATGGAGGAACACTGCAGCAGGCCTACTGGCCCATACAAGGCAGGTCCTTCTCAAAACCAAATATTCCCACCCATCTGTGTCCAACCTTTTCCTAGAGTTACCCAAGGATTACCTTAAATACCTCAGGTGCTAAGGTAAGCATTGTGAGGCACGAGGATGATTGGTCACAAGGAGAAACGAGGAGGAAAGGTCAAAGGGAAGGACGAAGGGTAAATCATGGTGGGGGGAAGGACTAGGGGGAAGGTCATTGTGAAGGGATGACAGCGGAAGGGAGGTCAGGCTCAGTGAAAAAAGTCTTTGGGAAATGTGGGATGGTGGGGCGAGGTGGACATGAGGTAGGATGGTGGGAAGGAGAGAGATAGGATGCTGGGAGAGTCAGGGAGAGGAGGCAGCAGTCAGATACATCAATACTGTGGGATGCGCCAAGGCATGGAGCAGCAGGCAGCCACTGCACGTACATGTCACCCGCCACTTTTCCTCACCACTGACTGCGGACAAACTTTAGACTAACCTCTAACTTTTACAATTTAGTGGTTTTTTTTTTCAACCAATGCTTGCTATTTTTAACTTTGTATTTAGTTTCGTTGGTTTGATTTTTTTTAATATAGTTTCGGTTTTCCATTGTTAGTATGTATTATTGTATTTATATTTTTTATTATCAAAACTGCTGAATAACCTTACAAGTTAATGCTCATTGTAAATCCAGCATTTTGCTTCCTTCCAGATTAGTCATTTCTTTCGTCTTCATGATTAAGGTCTTCGTCAGTGTTCAGACAAGTAGTGAGAAAGACGCTATGCAGTGAAACCTTTATTACGACGTTAAAAGCTCACTACGTATAACCTATACTAGGAAGGTGGTACAACTTTGTTGCATCATAAATACTACTATTTCTTTTAAAGACCATAACAAGACTAAGATCACGACAACCAGGAAGATGACGGGGTGGGTATTGAGAACTTTCAAAACAAGGGAAACAATGCCGATGGTGACACTCTTCAGATCGCTAGTGCTCCCTCACTTAGAATATTGCTCAGTGCTGACGGCCCCGTTCAGGGCAGGAGAAATATCGGAGCTGGGACAAATACAGAGATCGTTTACTGCTCAAATTGAGCCAGTAAAGCACCTAAATTACTGGGAACGCCTGCAAGTCTTGAACATGTACTCATTGGAGCGGAGGAGAGAGAGGTACATGATAATATATACCTGGAAGGTACTCGAGGGCTTGGTCCCAAATCTGCACACTGCCATAACAACATACTGGAGTGAGAGATATGGGAGGAAGTGTAAAATAAACCCAGTGAGGAGCAGGGGTGCGGTGGGGACAATAAGGGAACACTGTATCAACATCCGGGGTCCCAGACTTTTCAACATCTTACCAGAAGATATCAGAAACACTGCTGGAATAAGTGTTGAAGCCTTCAAGAGGAAACTAGACAAGTATCTTCACTAGGTGCCAGATCAACCAGGCTGTGATGGCTATGTGGGGCAGCGGGCCTCCAGCAGCAACAGCCTGGTTGACCAGGCGAGCACCAGACGAGCCTGGCCCATGGCCAGGCTCAGAGAGTAGATATACTCTCGAAATTCTTCAAAGGTAAAGGTAAGACTTTGTACACAAGTATCGTTTGGTTAAATTTGACATTCTAATTGTTCTCATTACCTGTTGAAACGTGCACTTCTTTTGCTTATAGTTTAGAAATAAATATTATTGTTGTAATATATCATGTAATATATACATGTACAACATGAAGTGGAGCAGGACGGATATATATAGGCAGGAAGAGGTGGTGGAGGTAGTAGTAGTAGTAGAGGTAGTAGTGGGGAAAAAAGGAGGAGCCGCCAGTCAAATACAAAGAAAGGGGAGCACTGCAAGGGAGCTAGGTGCCCACAGAGGGAGAGCAAGTGTACAGAGGTGAGTGAAAGGGGAAGTGGTGAAATAAAGAAGGAACAGAAACACGAGACAGAGGGAAGAAAGACAACCCAGAGGAGAAAAAGGAAAGGGGAAGAGGGAGAAAAAGAAAAAGAAAAAAATGAGGAGTTAGGTATCTTTATTTTGGAGACGTTTCGCTATGCAGTGGCTTTATTAATACAATATATGGACGCAAACTGAAGACTAGAATTATATACTAATGATAGTGGAAGACGGAGGTAATCAGTCCCTGAGCCTAGGATCAGGTGATGAATCTGGAGCACAAACAGGACGATGGGCTCTTATATACTGGAGTCTGATGTGGTGCATGACTTAGTACTTCCACTGGTGGGTCCTGCCTGCCACTGACTGCCTTCATCTGCAGCACCTCATCTGACTTCAGTATAGTATAAGCCCACGTTCATATACCAGTTTCAGTATGAACACAGAGAAACACTTCAGCACTACATGTAAGTTTGAGACCCCCCCCCAAAACACACATTCTCCGGTTGTCTTTGTTGTGGACGTTTCGCCATCCAGTGGCTGGCTGGATGGCGAAACGTCTACGATAGGGATGCCCGGGTGTTGCGCATGTGTCTTAATTTCATCTTGTCGGTATTATACACCATTCTTGTACTACTACTACTACTACTACTACTACTACCACCACCACCACCGCTTCCTGCCTATATATAGCCGTCCTGCTCCACTTCTGGTTAGTGTGACTTTGTCAATGGTCCAAGTCGGACCGAAACGTCGTCGTAAGCTTCTCTCTTTTATGTGCGGGTTATTTGTGTATCCAATAGTTCCTAGGTTAGGTAAGGTAAGGTTTGTCAGGAAATAAAAGCGTTTCCTGACGCTTGTCAGCTGGAGCTTTTGGTTATCTGACCGAGGCCTTCCACTGGCTTACTGGTCCACCCTTTTAAACAAATATGGTTTTGATTATAACCATTAGATAATTCCTAGTTTACTAAATTTAGTAATTTGGCAAACAAAAATTGGGAATTATGGGGTTCGATGAGAGAAGTGATGGTAGCGAGGAAACAACTGTTGACTGTTATGGCGGTGATTGTTGTTAATCATGGAAGAGTGCAGTCGACCCGTCTTCTCGCCTGCTAGCCCTGGTCGAGTCTGAGGGAGAGGCCTGTAAGGCACCACCTATATAGATGCGAGGTTCAAACGGGGGTCACGCGACTAAGGCTTTGCCAGGGAGCCTGCTTATAAATGGGATTATTACAGTATATACTACACAAGTATCACTTTGTTGACAGAATGGTCTAAACTCCTTATAAAGTTAACTAGAGCTCACCTACACTTGAAAGTAGTTGCAGGAGTCGGAAGTTTTAAGGAAAACCTTGGAGGAAGAAAAAATTCTGAAAAATTCAGGCAGCTACTTAAAGGTACATCTCTCCTGATTACCTAAATATTGTTAGTCTTGCAATATTGTGTACTAGTTTCTTACTGTCGTCATTTAAGAAGCGGGTCAGAATTTTGAGATATGATGGTTGCTCTGTGTGTATGTGTGTGTGTGTGTGTGTGTGTACGTGTACTCGCCTATTTGTACTCACCTATTTGTGGTTGCAGGGGTCGAGTCTTAGCTCCTGGCCCCGCCTCTTCACCGGTGTGTGTGTGTGTGTGTGGGGTGGAATGTTTGAGTCGAGTTCTCTTTTCCTGTCGGTTGATATTCAATAAAATGATGAAACAGGAATTATCGTTTAGTTGTGTTGAAACAACTTAGGCCACATACCTTTGGCATACGTGTGACCGGGTTTGAGAGCTCTTCCCTCACAACAAATTCCAAATATTGTTATTTTTAAAGATATAAGTAAATCACTGGATGGTTGCCAGTAGATTTGCATGAACTGGCCGCCCAAGTGTAACGTAAAGACCATGTTGAAGCTGAGCTTGTCTTGCATCCACTACAACAGACCAGTATTGATTTATGGGTGACAGGGAGTGAGGGTTATATCTGTACTTCCAGTGACGCATGTTAAGGGGAACAGTGTATGTGAATCGAGAGGTGTTTATTGTTGCAGTATTCCAGGACAGAGAGATAGAAGGAACGAGGCTGTACTTGTCATGTTGCAAGTATAATACTGACAGTCCTTGGCCTACTGTGTGTATAATCCTTATGCAAAGGGTTCTCCTGTCACTGGGTTTCATCACAACCATTTTTCTTTAAATTTGAGAACCCCTTATAAATGATAGCTATATGACGTTCAATGGTGATAAGTTCCAGCTGCTTAGGTATGGAAAGAATGAAGAACTCAAAAGGAACACTATATACAGAACTCAAGAGGGTCACTAAAATAGAACGTAAGGAACACGTAAGAGACCTGGGAATAATTATCTCAGCGGACCATAACAAGACAAAGATCACGACAGCCAGAAAGATGACGGGGTGGGGATTGAGAACTGCGCACTGCCATAACAACATACTGGAGAGAGAGAGATGGGAGGAAGTGCAAAATAGACCCAGTGAGGAGTAGGGGTGCGGTGGGGACAGTAAGGGAACACTATATCAGCATCCGGGATCCCAGACTTTTCAACATCCTACCAGAAGATATCAGGAACACGGCTGGAACAAGTGTAGAATCCTTCAAGAGGAAACTGGACAAGTATCTTCACCAGGTGCCAGATCAACCAGGCTGTGATGGATATGTGGGGCAGCGGGCCTCCAGCAGCAACAGCCTGGTTGACCAGGCAAGCACCAGACGAGCTTGGCCCATGGTCGGGCTCCGAGAGTAGATTAACTCTCGAAACTCTTCAAAGGTATAGTGGAAACAGAAACTGCTAATGTTTTCCTTCAATATTGAATCACACAGGGCGGGTCGCATACGTAAACATAATGGAAAAATATCAGCCTGAGCTGCGAGACTTGAATAAGGCGCTGAGGATATTGTCAGACATGCCACCATGGGTTCAGTAGCTACGACAGGTTAAAAGGTTTCGTTCCAGCAAGCCTAAAATTACCATTACGTGGGAATTACCATCTCATTGAATGCTGGACATGGAGGGGCGGGGAGTGGCAGAGCTCACTGGCAATTTAGTCTAAAGGTGCGTTGCTCTACGCTGCTGTTAGTTTGCACATGTTTATTTCCTTGCCTGCTTTCAGATAGTATGCAGTGGCGTTGTGATGAATCAGTATGACACAACCTCTTAGTTCTAATGCATTTGTTCATTGTTACTCTTCCCTTGTCTTTGTTTTCCTCGTTTCCTCTTAATCATGTTATTTTGTCTTGTAGCTGGTTGTGTATTCCTTGCACTGTTGCACCAAGTTTATCTCCTCATGTCTGCATCTTCTGGACTGGACTAAGCGTCTTGGTGGTTTCCTCTGGTAATAACTTAAGGTCGCAAACAGTAAAAGCCTTGTTGATCAGACAAGCACCAGACAAAACTGGCCCAGGGCCGGGCTGCGAGAGTGGGGAAAACTCACGAAAGCCTTCAAAAGTATATCTAAGTTGGGAGATATTTGGAAATTTCCCTCACCGGGAAGCTCCTCAATCGAGTGGGTTGTATTAAAAACAGCTCGTAGTGCATGACTAAAATGCCGGGAGAAAGGGGCTGGTAACTCTTTTCTTGCATAAATCAGTAGAAGGACAAATGAGAACATTTTGAAGATGGGTTTGAATGCACGTGGTTGTAATGTAGATGTGAAGGAAGAATTCACCGTGAATGTTATGAATAAAAAGAAGCTATATACCCTAGCTCTAAGCGAAACGAAGTTGAAGGGGGTTAGGAGAATTTCAGTGGGTAAATGGGATTAAGTCAGATCTGAGAGAGAACCAAGGAAGGAGTAGCAGTAGTATTAAATGATCAGTTATTGAAAAAGATAGGGTGTACAAGTGTATAAATTAAAAAATTATGTGGAGTAAAATAAGAATGGGATGTGAGAAGCGACGAGCAGTGTTGATGGAACTGGAGAAGAGAGAGTAACTTTGTGGGAGATGTTCAGTGGCTGTTTAGGGAGCTCTGAACCAAGTAAGAAAATAATTGTTGTGGGGAACCTAAACGCTATTGTGGGAGAAACTATTGTACATAGTGTAGAAGGTAAGTTCGGAGTGCCAAGGGTAAATGCTATTGGTGGGGCCCTGTAATTGAGCTGTGTTTTGAAGGAGGTTTAGTAATAAGTAATACACATTTAAAGAAAAACGGGATAAATAAGTATATTAGCTACGATATTGGGCATGATGATCGTTGGACTATATATTAGTAAATAAAAACTTGATGGGTAGACTAATGGTTATGCATGTTTATAGAGGGTCAACAGACATATCAAATCATTATTAAGCGGTAGCTACAGTAAGCAAGATGGGTTACAAGGAGAATGTCATCAGTGGGTAAGAGAGAAGTGAAAGATTATAAATTAAATGAGAAGAACGCAGTGTGTGTGCAGCAGAACTTTGTGGGCGTGGGAGGGTGAAATGACGAGGTAAAGACGACGGTAAGGGAGAGGAACTTTAACTTATGAAAGATCTTTACAAAGTAGAAGTGATATATAAAGCGAGGACTAGATGGAGAGTGAAAAGAAAAATTCAGAGTGCAAAAGGAGAGCTAATGAGAGAGAGAGGTTATACGAAAAAAAAAATGATTTAGAATGAGAAAAAATGGAGTGAGATCAAGACCTTGAAAGCTCAGGGAGCGAGAAAAAGCTTAACAGTTAAAAAAAAAAAAATTAGCATGAGTCGTTTGATGTGTTGAGTCCATCAACCTTTTATCAAGAATGATAGTCTGAACACATCGTCTCCAGACTGAGGGACTGATTACTTCAGACTGATCCTCATCTTCAACCTTTCTCTGCATTGGACTGGAGAAGCCATTGGCTGGCTGGCGAAACGTTGCCAGAATAAAGATACCCAATTGTTGCAAAAGTGTCTTATCAACTTCCATATGTCACTCCAGTGTGTTATGTAGATTTAGAACTAGAGCCTGAAGTATCTTGCAGGTATATTTATCATCTAGCCTGTCCTCCGCTCCAGAGTACATTCTAAATACGTTCAGGTATTTGCGGTAGTTTAAATGCTTTGTTTGGTCTCTGTGAACAGTAAACTGTCACTACGGAACATTGGTTCATACTGATATTCCATATTTCTCTTATTTATTTTTCATGTCATCGATATATGAGCCTTTTTGGTGGTGGGGCATTTCTGGAGGTGATTTTTAACTTGGATTTTGCTTTGTGTACAAATATTCAGAATTTATTGCAATTTCCTTGATGGCTTTTAGCACCTTTCCTATTTTTTCAGTTCGATATAAATATTTTAGTTTCTGTTGTATGTCAGTAACATCTTAGTGGAGATTACATTTCCTGAGTTGTGGCATATGCAGGTTTTTAAGAAATTCCCTAACTTTTTTTTTTTTATTCTGCATATTTTTTCTTTGTTCTCTTTCAGTATTTGATCAATTAGACTTAGAGGGAATATAATCACTGGTGTGTGTTAATTAAGGGTGCTCAGGACAGGGAATATCCTAAACTTCATTTATTTTATTCTGCTCGATTCTCGGATCATTGCAGTTAAATTTACTTAACATTCCTTTGCATTGGCTATTTCCTGGTTTTGTGCACATTGGTTTATGCTTGTTTGTGCTTGAAGGTTATGATCAGAGGTTATTGTATTGGTGATTGTGAAGGATCCAAGACTCCTCGACACCTAGTCACAGACTGGTCCGCAGGGACCAGTATACTTTCCCTTAATATAATGATAATTATCAACAGTTTCCTATCTGTCTTCAAAAGGGAACTTGTATTTGATAAGTTCCTTAAGTTGCTTCCTAATATGCTGGCCCTACGTTGTGCCCACTTTGACGTGTGCATTTGTGCATTACCTTGCACCATCATTCCATCAGTCAGGAGGGCAGATCTGGGGCCATGCCGCTAGAGGCATGATCTCGGAATCAAATATATCTACACATGTGCAACATCTGGATGTCTTTATTGTAGACGTTTCGCCATCCATTGGCTTTATCAATGCAGATTCTAGGACATAACTAGAAGACAGTAGAACTATATACAAAAGATGAGGTAATCAGTCCCTCAGCCTAAGAGTGGAGAGCACCGTGGTCGAAGATATTCTGCTACACGTCCCTATCCACTGACGCCTATATAAGCGCCAGTCTACCTGCCTTTGCTCCAGAATATCTTCGACCACGGTGCGCTCCACTCCTAGGCTGAAGGACTGATTACCTCATCTTTTGTATATAGTTCTACTGTCTTCTAGTTACGTCCTAGAATCTGTATTGATAAAGCCACTGGATGGCGAAACGTCTACAATAAAGATATCCAGATGTTGCACATGTCTTAACTTTCATCTTGTCGGTATTGTATACCTTTCTTGCACAACAAATATATCTAGTTTAACCAGCTACTCTTGTACATTTCTGCGAACACGAAATTTTTCAGAAATTTTGATGCTTGTTTTTCGCGGTTAGGTTAAGTTTAAGTTAGGATTTATTTACATATAATTAGTCGAGAATAAAGAAAAAATAAAGTGACTTACATCTAGCAGCGCTGGTCATATTGTAAAATCTGGAGCGTGCATTTCCTCACTAATGGTAATAAAGTTAGCAGATGTGCTGCTAGCAGACATGAAGTAGGTAGCTAAACTTACCACTAGGTAATTATAACAGGAAATACACAAATAACTAGCATATAGAAACTTATGGCAACGTTTCGGTGCAACTTGGACCATTAACTAGTCACACACAAGGAAGGAAACGTGCTCCTGATCCACCTAGTTTTGTGTAATATATTTTATTATTGACGTTGTCTTTTATTTTCATAAACGTTATGTCCATTCCATTGTTCTTCACTGTTTACCACTTCTGATTTCTTGTCGACACTGTGTTCGTGTAGCGAGTGACTGTGTAGTGAATGACTGTGTTCGTGTAGTGGCTGTGTTCGTGTATTGAGTGTTATTGGTTCTGGGATCATCGCCTCTGTGGATCGTTCTCATATTATTTGTTCTAATTTATAAATGAAATACGTATTAGAGAAATAAGAATTACTAAGAAATTCACAGGAAATTGAAGATGTATCTGTCGTCTGCATACCTGTCGTCTGCATGCCTGTCGTCTGCATACTTGTCGTCTGCATGCCTGTCGTCTGCATGTCTGTCGTCTACATACTTGTCTGCATGCCTGTCGTTTGCATGCATGTCGTTTGCATGCCTGTCCTTTGCATGCCTGTCCTTTGCATGCCTGTCGTCTACATGCCTGTCATATACATGCCTGTCATCTTCATGCTTGTCATCTATATAAGTGACAGATGACCAGCAGTATTAGCAGTATGTGAAATATTTAAGAAGATAACATTTTCCATTTATGTAAGAGTAGTGTAGTATCCCTCTGCATGGTTGCTCTTTGCCAGCTTACTAATTTTTTTAGCTGTGTCGTAGACAGTGTTGATACCAGGAATATGAATGTCCATCTTCATTTCCAGCTGTGTTTCTCTCCGGCTCCTCATTGTTGTATTAAATACAGCTGTTGTTCCCGCCCAGTGAGTTGCAGGGAAGTAGCAGCATTGAAGTTTGTTACTTGTAACACACGTGAATGACAGTTTGCTACCCTGGAAGGTCGTTGTCCGCTGCGGTCACGCCCACATGCTTGCTCTTAGCCTATCACTTGTGCCAGCAGAGACTGTTTAAAGTATCAAGACAGTCTATTAAACATCTGGTGCAGGTGGTGATGTAGTGCTGGTGTAGCAGGGGTGTGGATAGTTGTTCTCCCACGTGAGTGTGCTACAGGTGGGTGGTGGTCTAGTCTGACGCGTGCACTCACCACGAGCACAGCCACTCACGTGCGCGTCACATACAACCCACCTGGTACATACAGTGGGTTCTCAGTGTTATCTCGGTGTCACCCATTTCTGTATTCCTGCTTAGAAATCTCAGACCACATGCGTATACAGGCTTAGTGGAAAGTGCCTAACAAACCCCAAGAATTGTAAGAAAATAAAGTTTAAGATTGATATTCTTAGTATTATTAGTGTGGTGTTGAACGTAGTACCTGAAACTGATGAGTCACATAACGTTACTGTGCTCTCACACCTGCATGTAGTGGTGCTCATGTTACTGCAGTCATGTGGTGTATATGTGACTATCAGCAAAGACAACAACAACAGTGGGTAACGACAGCAACAACAGTGGTTAATGACAGCAGCAACAGTGGTTAATGACAAAAATAGCAGTGGGTAAATGCGGGAGCAGCAGCAGTGGTCTGCATCACGTATCCTTCATACGCAAGTTGTTGCTAAAACTTTTTTTTCATATTTTGTATTATCAACTTGATCACAGCAGGATGGTTATTGACTACACCATTGTATTTCTTCAATGTTTCCTGGTTCATCTTGTTTTGCTACACTGGTATAGGTCTTCAATGTTTCCTGGTTCATCTTGTTTTGCTACACTGGTACAGGTCTTCAGTGTTTCCTGGTTCATCTTGTTTTGCTACACTAGTATAGGTCTTCAATGTTTCCTGGTTCATCTTGTTTTGCTACACTGGTACAGGTCTTCAATGTTTCCTGGTTCATCTTGTTTTGCTACACTGGTACAGGTCTTCAATGTTTCCTGGTTCATCTTATTTTGCTACACTGGTACAGGTCTTCAATGTTTCCTGGTTCATCTTGTTTTGCTACACTGGTACAGGTCTTCAATGTTTCCTGGTTCATCTTATTTTGCTACACTGGTACAGGTCTTCAATGTTTCCTGGTTCATCTTGTTTTGCTACACTGGTACAGGTCTTAAAGATGAAACTACACTTCTGCCTGAAACATGTTTCATATCAGTTGGATGTAGACCTGCAAGCCGCTGGCACAAACAACCTGGTGGACCAGACTTTGTAATTATAATTATCAAAACCGGTCACAGACCGGTTTTGATAATTATAATTACATGTGAAAATTTGTGTTTGCAGATAATTTCGCAAAAATCATTCTGAACCTAACGAAAAAAATTATATTTCATTGCTAATTACTAAATTATTGTAAACTTATCTAAAATATATTTAGCTGGATTAGGCTGAATTAAATTGCACTTGTAATAATAAAGTTAGGTAAATTTTCAAAGGTTCTTTTGGTACAAAATTATTAACTTTTACATTAACATAGATGAAAAAAAATATTTTTAAGCGTATATGAGAAAATTTTAGAAAGGACTTAATTTTAAACGAGTTTTTGCTAATTGACCAGTTTTACCCATTCGGCACGACATTTAATATATATAAATATATATATATATATATATATATATATATATATATATATATATATATATATATATATATATATATATATATATATATAATAATGCACATGTATATGCTTGTCTTTCACAGATAAACACCGTGTGTATACACGTCTTTGGATGGTTATTTTTTTACTTACCAAAATAGTCTAAAATTAAATCAGCAGTGTGCTGCTATCTTATTTATATGAAAATTACACTGAAAACAATTGCTGACTATATTTTCCTCTGTCATTTTCCATCACACAAGTTGGGTCACATACATAGTGATGAACTGTGTCAGCATGAGCCGGGAGACTTCAGATGATATAATCACTGCTGGGACACGTTCAGAAGCTTTTAGTAGCAAACCGGACAAGTATCTCCAAGTGTCAGAACAACAAGCTGTAATGTGTATATGGGCCACCAGCGTGGACTAACCCATATCTGAGAGGGAGAGAGAGGAGAGTTTTATCAAGTTATACATTGGAGACAGGAAAAAGAGAGAAAGGGGGAGTGAAGTTTGAATGACATAACTACATATAGTAATTTATAATATTTAACTGTAAAATCATAATACGGCTTAGAATACGTACTTGCACTAGCCTCGTAACAGCCAACCTCAACTTCAGAAAGTGGTAGTGAATGTGTTGCAGCGGAGTGTTTTCCTCCGCTGACTGCTACTCCTGCTTACCCATCTGCTCACCACACACTGACCCGCTTCACAACATCTCATTATAACATTAAATCAATTACGGCCAAGAAATGTGATAGATCACTACAAACATAGCTGTTGTTGTATACCTCGTGGTCGGTGGTGAGGCGCATTTGTCATGTTAGTGTAATGACCTGGTTATCATTGGTTTTTCAAGGTAGTTACTGCAAGTGTGCTCCCCTGGCTACACCGTAAGGCGATGCTCACCAGTGTTTTCATATTGGCATTTTCATACTCCGCGTAGAGCTTGGGCTCAGTTTTGGCTTTTGTAATGAAATTTGCAATTACGTTCTTTACACTGATAATGATTCAGGGGATCATTGTCCCCTAGTATCTAAATTGAAAAGGAAATATTGCTGGAGTAAAAACTAACAAATACATTTGAATGTAAAATGTAAGTAGAAGTTTGAAAGATTTCTAGGTTAAACGACCAACAGTCCTCCCAGAGTGTAACTTTTGACAGGCTATCCTTTGGTAATAAAGTATACCAACAGTATGTTAATAAGAAACAAAATGGCATTTTGTTATGAAGTTTCGTCAACCAGTGACTTTACAATCTACTGTTTGACACTGACATGACAGGATGGTAGTACATCCCTGGATGTTTCTTAACCCACTACAGTTGTCTTATACTTTGTTACCCAAGGTGTCTTGGCACTCGCCGAAGCTGACTAATCTGTACGTTACCGTATTTAGTTTTTAATAATACAATTACTGTCGAAAATTACATTATTATATTTCAAAATCACAAAACCGCCACACGATAATTAAGAACGTAATGAAACATCTAGTTTGTTTTCTGGGTTGTGAATATTATCATTTTCTTGACGTTGACCTCGAAATGTTGCCTCTAAGTTACTCATAAATTTCTGTCATCATTTCTGTGTAAACTTTACACAAATTATTTATATAGTCTTAAATGTGATGTTTATTTGTTGACCATTGTTGTACCTTTGATATACCTTTGATGAGTTTCAAGTCTTACTACTACGAGTCTTACTACACCACCAGTCACACCTTCCTGCGTTAACTGTAACCCCCACACCATCATTTTCCCATGTTTTCTGACGATTATTTACCCTCAGTACCACGCAGCCATTCCCTCAGTACCACTCAGCCATTCCCTCAGTACCACTCAGCCATTCCTTCAGTACCACCCAGCCATTCCCTCAGTACCACTCGGCCATCCCCTCAGTACCACTCGGCCATCCCCTCAGTACCACCCAGCCATCCCCTCAGTACCACCCAACCATCCCCTCAGTACAACTCGGCCATCCCCTCAGTACCACTCGGCCATCCCCTCAGTACCACTCAGCCATTCCTTCAGTACCACCCAGCCATCCCCTCAGTACCACTCGGCCATCCCCTCAGTACCACTCGGCCATCCCCTCAGTACCACTCGGCCATCCCCTCAGTACCACCCAGCCATCCCCTCAGTACCACCCAGCCATCCCCTCAGTACCACCCAGCCATCCCCTCAGTACCACTCGCCCATCCCCTCAGTACCACTCGCCCATCCCCTCAGTACCACTCGCCCATCCCCTCAGTACCACTCGGCCATCCCCTCAGTACCACTCGGCCATCCCCTCAGTACCACTCGGCCATCCCCTCAGTACCACTCGGCCATCCCCTCAGTACCACTCAGCCATCCCCTCAGTACCACTCGGCCATCCCCTCAGTACCACTCGGACATCCCCTCAGTACCACCCTGCCATCCCCTCAGTACCACCCAGCCATCCCCTCAGTACCACTCGGCCATCCCCTCAGTACCACTCGGCCATCCCCTCAGTACCACTCGGACATCCCCTCAGTACCACCCTGCCATCCCCTCAGTACCACCCAGCCATCCCCTCAGTACCACTCGGCCATCCCCTCAGTACCACTCGGCCATCCCCTCAGTACCACTCAGCCATCCCCTCAGTACCACTCGGCCATCCCCTCAGTACCACCCAGCCATCCCCACAGTACCACTCAGCCATCCCCTCAGTACCACCCAGCCATCCCCTCAGTACCACCCAGCCATCCCCTCAGTACCACCCAGCCATCCCCTCAGTACCACTCGGCCATCCCCTCAGTACCACTCGGCCATCCCCTCAGTACCACTCGGCCATCCCCTCAGTACCACCCAGCCATCTCCTCAGTACCACCCAGCCATCCCCTCGGTACCACTCAGCCATCCCCTCAGTACCACTCAGCCATCCCCTCAGTACCACTCAGCCATCCCCTCAGTACCACTCAGCCATCCCCTCAGTACCACTCGGCCATCCCCTCAGTACCACTCGGCCATCCCCTCAGTACCACCCAGCCATCCCCTCAGTACCACTCGGCCATCCCCTCAGTACCACTCGGCCATCCCCTCAGTACCACTCGGCCATCCCCTCAGTACCACCCAGCCGTCCCCTCAGTACCACTCGGCCATCCCCTCAGTACCACCCGGCCATCCCCTCAGTACCACTCGGCCATTCCCTCAGTACCACTCGGCCATCCCCTCAGTACCACCCAGCCATCCCCTCAGTACCACCCAGCCATCCCCTCAGTACCACCCAGCCATCCCCTCAGTACCACTCGGCCATCCCCTCAGTACCACTCGCCCATCCCCTCAGTACCACTCGGCCATCCCCTCAGTACCACTCGGCCATCCCCTCAGTACCACTCGGCCATCCCCTCAGTACCACTCGGCCATCCCCTCAGTACCACTCGGCCATCCCCTCAGTACCACTCAGCCATCCCCTCAGTACCACTCGGCCATCCCCTCAGTACCACTCGGACATCCCCTCAGTACCACCCTGCCATCCCCTCAGTACCACCCAGCCATCCCCTCAGTAAAACTCGGCCATCCCCTCAGTACCACTCGGCCATCCCCTCAGTACCACTCGGACATCCCCTCAGTACCACCCTGCCATCCCCTCAGTACCACCCAGCCATCCCCTCAGTACCACTCGGCCATCCCCTCAGTACCACTCGGCCATCCCCTCAGTACCACTCAGCCATCCCCTCAGTACCACTCGGCCATCCCCTCAGTACCACCCAGCCATCCCCACAGTACCACTCAGCCATCCCCTCAGTACCACCCAGCCATCCCCTCAGTACCACCCAGCCATCCCCTCAGTACCACCCAGCCATCCCCTCAGTACCACTCGGCCATCCCCTCAGTACCACTCGGCCATCCCCTCAGTACCACTCGGCCATCCCCTCAGTACCACCCAGCCATCTCCTCAGTACCACCCAGCCATCCCCTCAGTACCACTCAGCCATCCCCTCAGTACCACTCAGCCATCCCCTCAGTACCACTCAGCCATCCCCTCAGTACCACTCAGCCATCCCCTCAGTACCACTCAGCCATCCCCTCAGTACCACTCGGCCATCCCCTCAGTACCACCCAGCCATCCCCTCAGTACCACTCGGCCATCCCCTCAGTACCACTCGGCCATCCCCTCAGTACCACCCAGCCATCCCCTCAGTACCACCCAGCCATCCCCTCAGTACCACCCAGCCATCCCCTCATTACCACCCAGCCATCCCCTCAGTACCACTCGGCCATCCCCTCAGTACCACTCGACCATCCCCTCAGTACCACTCGGCCATCCCCTCAGTACCACCCAGCCATCCCCTCAGTACCACTCGGCCATCCCCTCAGTACCACTCGGCCATCCCCTCAGTACCACTCGGCCATCCCCTCAGTACCACTCGACCATCCCCTCAGTAGCACCCAGCCATCCCCTCAGTACCACCCAGCCATCTCCTCAGTACCACCCACCCATCCCCTCAGTACCACTCGGCCATCCCCTCAGTACCACTCGGCCATCCCCTCAGTACCACTCGGCCATCCCCTCAGTACCACTCGGCCATCCCCTCAGTACCACTCGGCCATCCCCTCAGTACCACACGGCCATCCCCTCAGTACCACCCAGCCATCCCCTCAGTACCACTCGGCCATCCCCTCAGTACTACTCGGCCATCCCCTCAGTACCACTCGGCCATCCCCTCAGTACCACTCGGCCATCCCCTCAGTACCACTCGACCATCCCCTCAGTACCACCCAGCCATCCTCTCATTTCCACCCAGCCATCCCCTCAGTACCACCCAGCCATCCCCTCAGTACCACCCGGCCATCCCCTCAGTACCACCCAGCCATCCCCTCAGTACCACTCGGCCATCCCCTCAGTACCACCCGGCCATCCCCTCAGTACCACCCGGCCATCCCCTCAGTACCACCCGGCCATCCCCTCAGTACCACTCGGCCATCCCCTCAGTACCACTCGGCCATCCCCTCAGTACCACCCAGCCATCCCCTCAGTACCACTCGGCCATCCCCTCAGTACCACTCGGCCATCCCCTCAGTACCACTCGGCTATCCCCTCAGTACCACTCGGCCATCCCCTCAGTACCACTCGGCCATCCCCTCAGTACCACTCGGCCATCCCCTCAGTACCACTCGGCCATCCCCTCAGTACCACTCGACCATCCCCTCAGTACCACCCAGCCATCCCCTCAGTACCACCCAGCCATCCCCTCAGTACCACCCGGCCATCCCCTCAGTACCACCCGGCCATCCCCTCAGTACCACCCAGCCATCCCCTTAGTACCACTCGGCCATCCCCTTAGTACCACCCGGCCATCCCATCAGTACCACTCGGCCATCCCCTCAGTACCACTCGGCCATCCCCTCAGTACCACTCGGCCATCCCCTCAGTACCACTCGGCCATCCCCTCAGTACCACCCAGCCATCCCCTCAGTACCACTCGGCCATCCCCTCAGTACCACTCGGCCATCCCGTCAGTACCACTCGGCTATCCCCTCAGTACCATTCGGCCATCCCCTCAGTACCACTCGGCCATCCCCTCAGTACCACTCGGCCATCCCCTCAGTACCACCCAGCCATCCCCTCAGTACCACCCAGCCATCCCCTCACATAAAGAATAAAAACAGTTGAAGTCTACAAGGAGGTAGGTGAGAAAGATAAAGTAGTGGTAGTGTAACTCAGCCTTGTTTTAGTACGCTACCCTGCATACAGAAATATTTGTATTGTAGGTTTAGTTATAGAAACTAGTACAGAAATATTTATCCCACTATGCAGGTTAATAAGTGATGCAGATACTTTATGCGAATATTGGTAAAGTTAATGATCCACACGGGTTGAGTACACTTCAAGGATATAAGAATAATTCCTATAAATATACGCTAAGGTGTGTTTGGGGGGGAGAGGTTGCGGGCGTGAGATAATGTGTGTGTATGTATGCATATATATATATATATATAATTTAATTTTTATTTATTATCACACTGGCTGATTCCCACCAAGGGAGAGTGGCCCGAAAAAGAAAAACTTTCACCATCATTCACTCCATCACTGTCTTGCCAGAAGGGTGCTTTACACTACAGTTTTTAAACTGCAACATTAACACCCCTCCTTCAGAGTGCAGGCACTGTACTTCCCATCTCCAGGACTCAAGTCCGGCCTGCCGGTTTCCCTGAACCCCTTCATAAATGTTACTTTGCTCACACTCCAACAGCACGTCAAGTATTAAAAACCATTTGTCTCCATTCACTCCTATCAAACACGCTCACGCATGCCTGCTGGAAGTCCAAGCCCCTCGCACACAAAACCTCCTTTACCCCCTCCCTCCAACCTTTCCTAGGCCGACCCCTACCCTGCCTTCCTTCCACTACAGACTGATCCACTCTTGAAGTCATTCTGTTTCGCTCCATTCTCTCTACATGTCCGAACCACCTCAACAAACCTTCCTAAGCCCTCTGGACAACAGTTTTGGTAATCCCGCACCTCCTCCTAACTTCCAAACTACGAATTCTCTGCATTATATTCACACCACACATTGCCCTCAGACATGACATCTCCACTCCCTCCAGCCTTCTCCTCGCTGCAACATTCATCACCCATGCTTCACACCCATATAAGAGCGTTGGTAAAACTATACTCTCATACTTTCCCCTCTTTGCCTCCAAGGACAAAGTTCTTTGTCTCCACAGACTCCTAAGTGCACCACTCACCCTTTTCCCCTCATCAATTCTATGATTCACCTCATCTTTCATAGACCCATCCGCTGACACGTCCACTCCCAAATATCTGAATACATTCACCTCCTCCATACTCTCTCCCTCCAATCTGATATCCAATCTTTCATCACCTAATCTTTTTTTTTTTATCCTCATAACCTTACTCTTTCCTGTATTCACTTTTAATTTTCTTCTTTTGCATACCCTACTAAATTCATCCACCAATCTCTGCAACTTCTCTTCAGAATCTCCCAAGAGCACAGTGTCATCAGCAAAGAGCAACTGTGACAACTCCCACTTTGTGTGATTCTTTATCTTTTAACTCCACGCCTCTTGCCAAGACCCTCGCATTTACTTCTCTTACAACCCCATCTATAAATATATTAAACAACCACGGTGACATCACACATCCTTGTCTATGGCCTACTTTTACTGGGAAATAATTTCCCTCTTTCCTACATACTCTAACTTGAATCTCACTATCCTCGTAAAAACTCTTCACTGCTTTCAGTAACCTACCTACTACACCATACACCTGCAATATCTGCCACATTGCTCCCCTATCCACCCTGTCATACGCCTTTTCCAAATCCATAAATGCCACAAAGACCTCTTTAGCCTTATCTAAATACTGTTCACTTAAATGTTTCACTGTAAACACCTGGTCCACACACCCCCTACCTTTCCTAAAGCCTCCTTGTTCATCTGCTATCCTATTCTCCGTCTTACTCTTAGTTCTTTTAATAATAACTCTACCATACACTTTACCAGGTATACTCAACAGACTTATCCCCCTATAATTTTTGCACTCTGTTTTGTCCCCTTTGCCTTTATGCAAAGGAACGCTATATATATATTTTTTTTTTATTATTATCACACTGGCCGATTCCCACCAAGGCAGGGTGGCCCGAAAAAGAAAAACTTTCACCATCATTCACTCCATCACTGTCTTGCCAGAAGGGTGCTTTACACTACAGTTTTTAAACTGCAACATTAACACCCCTCCTTCAGAGTGCAGGCACTGTACTTCCCATCTCCAGGACTCAAGTCCGGCCTGCCGGTTTCCCTGAATCCCTTCATAAATGTTACTTTGCTCACACTCCAACAGCACGTCAAGTATTAAAAACCATTTGTCTCCATTCACTCCTATCAAACACGCTCACGCATGCCTGCTGGAAGTCCAAGCCCCTCGCACACAAAACCTCCTTTACCCCCTCCCTCCAACCCTTCCTAGGCCGACCCCTACCCCGCCTTCCTTCCACTACAGACTGATACACTCTTGAAGTCATTCTGTTTCGCTCCATTCTCTCTACATGTCCGAACCACCTCAACAACCCTTCCTCAGCCCTCTGGACAACAGTTTTGGTAATCCCGCACCTCCTCCTAACTTCCAAACTACGAATTCTCTGCATTATATTCACACCACACATTGCCCTCAGACATGACATCTCCACTGCCTCCAGCCTTCTCCTCGCTGCAACATTCATCACCCACGCTTCACACCCATATAAGAGCGTTGGTAAAACTATACTCTCATACATTCCCCTCTTTGCCTCCAAGGACAAAGTTCTTTGTCTCCACAGACTCCTAAGTGCACCACTCACTCTTTTTCCCTCATCAATTCTATGATTCACCTCATCTTTCATAGACCCATCCGCTGACACGTCCACTCCCAAATATCTGAATACGTTCACCTCCTCCATACTCTCTCCCTCCAATCTGATATTCAATCTTTCATCACCTAATCTTTTTGTTATCCTCATAACCTTACTCTTTCCTGTATTCACCTTTAATTTTCTTCTTTTGCACACCCTACCAAATTCATCCACCAATCTCTGCAACTTCTCTTCAGAATCTCCCAAGAGCACAGTGTCATCAGCAAAGAGCAGCTGTGACAACTCCCACTTTGTGTGTGATTCTTTATCTTTTAACTCCACGCCTCTTGCCAAGACCCTCGCATTTACTTCTCTTACAACCCCATCTATAAATATATTAAACAACCACGGTGACATCACACATCCTTGTCTAAGGCCTACTTTTACTGGGAAAAAATTTCCCTCTTTCCTACATACTCTAACTTGAGCCTCACTATCCTCGTAAAAACTCTTCACTGCTTTCAGTAACCTACCTCCTACACCATACACTTGCAACATCTGCCACATTGCCCCCCTATCCACCCTGTCATACGCCTTTTCCAAATCCATAAATGCCACAAAGACCTCTTTAGCCTTATCTAAATACTGTTCACTTATATGTTTCACTGTAAACACCTGGTCCACACACCCCCTACCTTTCCTAAAGCCTCCTTGTTCATCTGCTATCCTATTCTCCGTCTTACTCTTAATTCTTTCAATTATAACTCTACCATACACTTTACCAGGTATACTCAACAGACTTATCCCCCTATAATTTTTGCACTCTCTTTTATCCCCTTTGCCTTTATACAAAGGAACTATGCATGCTCTCTGCCAATCCCTAGGTACCTTACCCTCTTCCATACATTTATTAAATAATTGCACCAACCACTCCAAAACTATATCCCCACCTGCTTTTAACATTTCTATCTTTATCCCATCAATCCCGGCTGCCTTACCCCCTTTCATTTTACCTACTGCCTCACGAACTTCCCCCACACTCACAACTGGCTCTTCCTCACTCCTACAAGATGTTATTCCTCCTTGCCCTATACACGAAATCACAGCTTCCCTATCTTCATCAACATTTAACAATTCCTCAAAATATTCCCTCCATCTTCCCAATACCTCTAACTCTCCATTTAATAACTCTCCTCTCCTATTTTTAACTGACAAATCCATTTGTTCTCTAGGCTTTCTTAACTTGTTAATCTCACTCCAAAACTTTTTCTTATTTTCAACAAAATTTGTTGATAACATCTCACCCACTCTCTCATTTGCTCTCTTTTTACATTGCTTCACCACTCTCTTAACTTCTCTCTTTTTCTCCATATACTCTTCCCTCCTTGCATCACTTCTACTTTGTAAAAACTTCTCATATGCTAACTTTTTCTCCCTTACTACTCTCTTTACATCATCATTCCACCAATCGCTCCTCTTCCCTCCTGCACCCACTTTCCTGTAACCACAAACTTATATATATATATATATATATATATATATATATATATATATATATATATATATATATATATATATATATATATATATATATATATATATATATATATATATATAAGCGTGTTCGATAGGAGTGAATGAAGACTAATGGTATTTGGGACCTGACGAGCTGTTGGAGTGTGAACAGGGTAATATTTAGTGAAGGGATTTGGGGAAACCGGTTATTTTTATATAGCCGGACTTGTGTCCTGGAAATGGGAAGTACAATGCCTGCACTCTAAAGGAGGGGTTTGGGATATTGGCAATTTGGAGAGATATGTTGTATATCTTTATACGTGTATGCTTCTAAGCTGTTGTATTCTGGGCACCTCTGCAAAAACAGTGATTATGTGTGAGTGAGGTGAAAGTGTTGAATGATGAAAGTATTTTCTTTTTGGGAAAATCAATTGGATGGTTAAAATCTCTTACATGAATAAATAGAGCATTGGAATCTTGTCCAGTTCTAATGCTATATTTATGTTGTTTTAATCTTAGTTCGAGATTTTTACCAGTTTGACCGTAATAAACTTTATCTTATAGACACATCCATCAGCATTTTGGGGGGAATTCTTTATCAAAAGTTTTTTCACTGTATCAAGATTTTTGAATACAACTTTAATATTAAAAGTCTTAAGAAGAGAAGGCATATCAACCAAGTTTTCATGGTAAGGGAGAACCAACATATTTTTAGTTGAATAAGGCTGGTTGTCCCTTTTTGGATTATAAAAAGTGTTTCTAGCAACTTTAAAAGATTTATCAATTACATTTCTTGGGTATTTTAAATCATTACCTATTTCATAAATTTTGGATATTTCCTCTATGAACTCAGGACTACAAATTCGTAAAGCTCTCAAAAACATTGATGAGAAAACAGACAGTTTGACTCTATCTTGATGCGAGGAATAATAGTGGACATAGGAACAGTTATTTGTAGGTTTTCTGTAAATTTTAAATTTGAATTCATTATTACCCTTAATAATTAAAACATCTAGAAAAGGTAATGAGTTATTTTCTTCAGACTCAACAGTGAAGTTTATAGAATGGGCTAAGCTATTTAATTTTCCAAGGAAATGGTGTATATCTACATTTTTGGGCATAAGACACAAAATATCAACATATCTGAACCATTTAGCTCTATTAGGGAGGATTGTGTTAAGCAACCTTGTTTCAAAAAATTCCATGTATAGGTTACTAAGAACAGGTGAAAGAGGATTTCCCATTGCCATACCAAACTTCTGAGTGTAAAACTTATCATTAAATACAAATTTTGCATCAACAATGCAAAGTTTAATAAGTTTAATGATAGTAGGAACTGGCAATGGTAAATCATAGTTAACGAGTTCTTCAGATAAGAAACTTAATAAATCATCAACAGGAACTTTCGTAAACAAGGAAGTAACATCAAAACTAACCATGTTAAAATCATTTAAGTCAGTCAAGGAGCTTAATTTATCAACCAAGTCTATGTTGTTTTTAACATTAAAGTTAGAAATTTTGCCAACAATAGGGCTCAAAATATCAACAAGCCATTTGGATAATTTATATGAAACTGACCCTATGGAGCTAATAATTGGTCTGACTGGATTCCCTGGTTTGTGTGTTTTTATTAGTCCATACATGTAAGGTAAAGATGGATTAGTGGAAGTAAATTGTTTGACTAATTCATCTTTGCCTTTCAGTAGAAGTTTTATTGAAATTGCTGTTAACGGTTTCTAGGGGATTTTTCCTAAGTTTAGAATAGGTTTCAGTATCATCTAAGAGATTATTCATTTTTTCTTGATAATCATTTTCTTTCATAATTACTATTGCATTTATTTTGTCTGCTTTAGTAAGGCGCAAATTTTTATTGTTATTAAGTGTATCATAAGACTTAAAGAATCTTTGAGGGCAATTGGGAATGTTTGGTTTTAACATAGAGCTATATACCATTCCTTTACTAATATTAATTTCATCAGAGGATAAATAAGAAAATTTTTCAAAGTTACAAAAGGCTTTTGCAATTTCAACATTATTAAGTTTTTTTGAAGTTGCAAAACTTAGGCCAAAACCTAGAGCGGCAGTTGTATGTTTGTCTAAAATTTCATCTGATAAGTTAATTACAAAATTGTTATTAGCATGCTTTGTCCAATCACTATTTTCAATTAAAATGTCTGATTTTCTTTGTAGTTTGCTCTTGAGTTCATTGCAAATTCTTCTGAGTTTATTATAGCAATGATCCAACATACTGTGTTTCCATTCTGATGGAATGGCCTGATTAAAAGAGTATTTTTTGTTTCTCAATATTTTGAATGCTTCCTTCTCCTGTATTTTAGTTATTTCAGTATGTTTCTGAAGAATAATTCTCATAAAATCATCAAAAGGACGATCTCTCATGTCAAGGAGTCTATTGGGTAAAAGAGACTTGGGCAGAACTTGTTCATTTAAACAATTTTTTAAAAAATTTAGTCGAATTTTTAACTTGTGGGACTTGATCAGTGCAGAAGAAAACTGTGAAACAAAAGATATATGATTAGGAAAGCTTATCGAGAACATCCTGAAGAGTCGTGTGGTATCCATTTATGCAATAAGATCACAGTAAACAGGTGATTTCAAAATATGCAAAACAACCACTCTGAAAGAATAGAGAAATTCCAAGCGCTTTCGTGACTACTCACATTATCAAGGAACTATGAAAGTGAAGCATCCAAGGAAGCTATATAAGGGGTCCGGCCGGACCCCTTATATAGCTTCCTTGGATGCTTCACTTTCATAGTTCCTTGATAATGTGAGTAGTCACGAAAGCGCTTGGAATTTCTCTATTCTTTCAGAGTGGTTGTTTTGCATATATATATATATATATATATATATATATATATATATATATATATATATATATATAATATATATATAATATATTATATATATATATATATATATATAATATATATATAATATATTATATATATATATATATATATATATATATATATAATATATATATAATATATTATATATATAATATATTATATATATATATATATAATATATATATAATATATATATAATATATATAATATATAATATATATAATATATAATATATATATAATACATATATATATATAATATATATATAATATACATATAATATATATATATATATATATATACATATAATATATATATATAATTTGGATCGAACGCAAGGTCTGGGACCAGGAAAAATGGTAAACATGTATTTTAAATGTTTCAGTAATACTTTGCCCATATTAATGAACATCCAAATGAATGTGAGTGGTAAGAAGAAAAATAATTTACCAGAGAATAGTAATTGGTCTTAAAATGTTTGGGTTCGTCTATAATCATTAACTTTTATCAGTGAAAATACTTCAGAAGTAACTGTAGTATTCCAAATTGTGAGTTGTTAATTGCAGCCATGTTATTGTGATTTATTCACAAGTTTGCATATTTGCAAGTGTTAGAAATATGAGCAGAAATTAGTGTCCAAGGTAAGTATTGT
>NC_091346.1:1729081-1851581 GCF_038502225.1 Cherax quadricarinatus
AATAAGTTCATCAGGCAGATAACCTTGTCTGTCCTTGACCAGGGACCACCAGGTTTTGGAGCCTACCCTACCTGATGCAAGCTTTCTTTTAGTGTCCACCTCCCATTTAGCAATGGCCCAATTTTGAACATCACCCATATGCCTACAGGCTTGCCTGTGCAAGTTCCTGTTATAGGTGGTAGGATGTCTCTTATACCTACGCCATGCTTTGTACTTAGCAGTAGCTCTCTCTCTCTCTCTCTCTCTCTCTCTCTCTCTCTCTCTCTCTCTCTCTCTCTGGGGGGGGGGGCAAGGTGGGTCATTGGTTTAGCGGGGAGATAAATTGGACCTGCCTCGCATAGGCCAGTAGGCCTGCTGCAGTGTTCCGTATTTCTTAAGTTTATCTCTGTCTTTCTCTTTATCTCTCTCACTCTTTTTCTCACTGTTTCCCTCTCTCCCCCTACTCCCTCCCTCCCCTCGTCGGTTTTACAGGGTTAAGCTAAGAGTTCCTGCCTTTATTTACAAACTATGAGCTGTTACCTACATCAGCTCATTTGAAAGACTTTGTTATGGGACATACGAATAAGGTGAACTTGGAGCCATCTCTGGGCCAGCGATTTTATTTGTTTAACTGACTTTATTTCATCAATGTCATTACGCTGTACGAGCATGTTCCAGACTCTGGCCTTTCTAGGAATGAACGATCTCCAATAAATTGATGTTCTTGGGAAGAATTCAGTGTGTAGTTGCTGTTTGCTACCTGTCTGTGCATAACAGTAAGACCACATACATACATCTCTCCGGTGTTGAAGGCTCTGCTGGAATGACAGATCTATCCGGGCAGGGTCCAGGCGAGAGATAAATCGTCTTTGTTCTGTCCAGAAGTAGATGAGACGGGAAGGGAAGGAAGAAGGCAATTTAAGAAAGTGGAGCATACTCAAGGTGTGAGTGCACTTGTGCCTCGTACAGTTTTTTGCAAGCCTCTGTTGTCGAGCAGATACCAGATACGCCTCAGTACTGTTAGCTTCTTGGGTGTCTTGTTTGCGAGGTTTACCACGTGGTTCTTCATAGGCAATTTGAAATCAAATTTCACATGTAGGATATCAACCTCATCCCCGGGTACTGACACGCTTCCATTCGTTCTTACTACTGCTGCGGCATTATCATCATGGTGCCTAGAGACCATCACCATTAGTGTTTTGTCAGAGGCAAAGGTAATCTGCCATCGTTTTTAAGGATTTATTTTTTTCTAAAAATTTATCAATGCTGATTGATAAATCGGTTAATATAGAAAATAGGCTTTAAGTGCATAGAGATAGTACATAGATGGGGCAGCGCAATTATTAACAGTTTTATTAATACAAGCTTGTATATCCAGGCAGGCACTTTGGTTATTGACAATGTCTGTTTATTCTCTGCACCTTTATATAATATATATATATATATATATATATATATATATATATATATATATATATATATATATATATATATATATATATATATATATATGGACGCTAACGTATTATTTAAATACGAACTGACTGGTCCAGCTGTGTGGTACTCCACTGCCGCATCTCATCTGACGCCAGTATTTTAGTTCATCTTTCCGTCCGTTCTTGAGGTACTGACCACCGGTTTCCAAACTTGAGGGACTGATTACCTCATCTTTCACTGTCTTTTGTGTATAGTTCTACAAGGCCGAGGAACTGATTATATACCTTATCTGCTCTTTTCTTTTATATCTTCATAGAACTGATAGAGCTACTGTTTGGCGACAGAGCTGTCTGACCTTCGTGGGTTTAGCCCTTTGCTTTGATAATACTGGTTGGCGAAACGTCTTTAAATAAGGATACCTGTGTGTTGAAGATTGAGACACTTATGCAACATATGGAAATCTTTACTGAAGAAACGTTTCGCCACACAATGGCTTTATCAATCCCATACACAGCAGTAATATGTAAAGAGAGGAGGAGTTTGAGGTAATCAGTCCCTCAGCCTGAGGGATTGATTACCTCAAAATCCTTTCTGCTTGCATGGGATTGATGAAGCCACTGTGTGGTGAAACATTTCCTCAGTAAAGATTTCCATATGCTGCATAAGTGTCTCAAGCTTCAACTTGTCGCGTTTTAAACCATTCGTCACATCTGTCAGACACTGCAACATCATGGGAACTTCATACAAGGAATTCTTCAACACTTGTCCAACCTTTGGACGAAGACCTACTTACACTAGTGAAAGGTTCCACTGTGATCCCCCCGCCTCCTGCTTCCACTCACCTGACTTCTGTATATAAGCCACTTCTCCGACCCTATGCTGTACTTCTTACAAGATTGATGGACTGAACACATCGATTCCAGGCTGAGGAACTGATTACCTCAAACTACTCCTCTCCTTACACCTTTCTGCTTTGTATGGGACTGAAGAAGCCACTGTGTGACGAAAAGATTCTTCATTGAAGATTTCCATATGTTGCATAAGTGTTTCAATCTTCAACTTGTCGATTTTTAAATCATTTATCATACCTAGGTGTTGCACGTGTATAATTCCTTGCACTGCAATCAGGCTGATCGATCAGGTACCGTCTGGCACGATCAGTTATCACCTCCAGGTGGTACCTGATCGTGCCAGGTTCAGGTGTTCCCTCCTCAGATATGCCAAGTTAAATGAAGTAGATCACGCTAAACATTTGTTTACCAACTTTCCTTGTACCAAGATACCCCGGTATTCCTGTGTCACACAAGTATCATGTTATTGCTGATATACAGCGCCGACAAGTTGATGACTAAGACACATGTGCAACACCTGAGGATCTTTATTGTCGGAAGGTGCACACCAAGTGTTGCACTTGTCTTATTTATCAACTTGACGATAGTGTATATTGTCAGTAATATGCTACTTGTCTGACACAGCAACACGGGGAAGTAGTCTTCTGCAACTCTCCGCTCGACAACTGTTGACCATGGCGTACCTACTTCCACCTGTGACAGCATCAGGTTGACCTTCCCACCTTCAGTATGCCAGGTTGACCTTCCCACCTTCAGCATGCCAGGTTGACCTTCCCACCTTCAGTATGCCAGGTTGACCTTCCCACCTTCAGTATGCCAGGTTGACCTTCCCACCTTCAGTATGTCAGGCTGACCTTCCCACCTTCAGTATGCCAGGTTGACCTTCCCACCTTCAGTATGTTGACCTTCCCACCTTCAGTATGCCAGGTTGCCTTTCCCACCTTCAGTATGTCAGGCTCACCTTCCCACCTTCAGTATGCCAGGTTGACCTTCCCACCTTTAGTATGCCAGGTTGACCTTCCCACCTTCAGTATGCCAGGTTGACCTTCCCACCTTCAATATGTCAGGCTGACCTTCCCACCTTCAGTATGCCAGGCTGACCTCACCTTCAGTATGCCAGGCTGACCTTCCCACCATCAATATGCCAGGCTGACCTTCCCACCTTCAGTATGCCAGGTTGACCTTCCCACCTTCAGTATGTCAGGCTGACCTTCCCATCTTCAGTATGTCAGGCTGACCTTCCCACCTTCAGTATGTCAGGCTGACCTTCCCACCTTCAGTATGCCAGGCTGACCTTCCCACCTTTAGTATGCCAGGTTGACCTTCCCACCTTCAGTATGCCAGGTTGACCTTCCCACCTTCAGTATGTCAGGCTGACCTTCCCACCTTCAGTATGCCAGGTTGACCTTCCCACCTTCAGTATGCCAGGTTGCCTTTCCCACCTTCAGTATGTCAGGCTCACCTTCCCACCTTCAGTATGCCAGGTTGACCTTCCCACCTTTAGTATGCCAGGTTGACCTTCCCACCTTCAGTATGCCAGGTTGACCTTCCCACCTTCAATATGTCAGGCTGACCTTCCCACCTTCAGTATGCCAGGCTGACCTCACCTTCAGTATGCCAGGCTGACCTTCCCACCATCAATATGCCAGGCTGACCTTCCCACCTTCAGTATGCCAGGTTGACCTTCCCACCTTCAGTATGTCAGGCTGACCTTCCCACCTTCAGTATGTCAGGCTGACCTTCCCACCTTCAGTATGTCAGGCTGACCTTCCCACCTTCAGTATGCCAGGCTGACCTTCCCACCTTTAGTATGCCAGGTTGACCTTCCCACCTTCAGTATGCCAGGTTGACCTTCCCACCTTCAGTATGTAAGGTTGACCTTCCCACCTTCAGTATGTCAGGTTGACCTTCCCACCTTCAGTATGTCAGGTTGACCTTCCCACCTTCAGTATGTCAGGTTGACCTTCCCACCTTCAGTATGTCAGGTTGACCTTCCCACCTTCAGTATGTCAGGTTGACCTTCCCACCTTCAGTATGTCAGGCTGACCTTCCCACCTTCAGTATGTCAGGCTGACCTTCCCACCTTCAGTATGTCAGGCTGACCTTCCCACCTTCAGTATGTCAGGCTGACCTTCCCACCTTCAGTATGTCAGGTTGACCTTCCCACCTTCAGTATGTCAGGTTGACCTTCCCACCTTCAGTATATCAGGCTGGCCTTCCCACCTTCAGTATGCCAGGCTGGCCTTCCCACCTTCAGTATGCCAGGCTGACCTTCCCACCTTCAGTGCCAGCTAGCTGATTGCCTAAGACAGTAGGATGCTGTCACGACCAATATGGTTTTCGAGGAAGCAGACGTGCAAAAATTGCTATTAGGAAATTCGGTAAAATTGTCTTGAACAACTTTGACCATAACGAAATCACAGTTGCTGTCTCTCTTGATCTAAGCAGGACTTTCCATTGTGTCAATCGTGTAATATTGCTACGTAAGCTCTATACCTATTATATTATGACAGCTTGCTAAACTTGCTTCACAACTATTATCTCAAGTGGGACCATTTTGTATCGTTCAATAATAAACAACTCTGCAGTGCTCTAAGGAACTAGCCTAGAACCTGTTCTCTTCCTCTTGCATATAATCATTGTGGAAGCCAAATCCCTACATCTGCTGTTGCCGATATTCTTGTTTGAGGGTAATTTTTTTATTATTCATGCATTACGTAAATGTTAAATTAAATAAGCTTTATTACAGATTTATGGCTAGCAGAGTTTTAATATAAAAACTCTTACACAGAAATAGGAACAGCTTGTCATGGTACTCTGACGACCAACTGGAAAGATGTAAAGTGTCTGCAGACTCTTCCCATGGTGCTGTTACCGATGAACAGCTCAGGTTTAAGGTCTGCTACTCCCAAATTATTATAATAGCGGTGCTGGGGGTACTGCTGCTACTGCTGTTATTGGCACTATTGTTGAAGCTGGGGTCATGCACCTCCGCTAAGCTACCTGCTTGGTCTGGTAGAATTTACTTGACTGTTTATCGGACGCTGTGAAAGATAGGAAGGCTGATAAGGCAGTCTTGGAGGAAGTACAAATTCCCAGCCCACCCAACCCGACTGGAAGTATGACTTGCACCCATTGTGCTGCATTCAGAGAAACACTTCTTTTAACGCAGACATTGCAAGGATGTTTTCGTCCTGGTTTATGGTTGTGAGGGATGGGAACCATCCCAAAAAGTAGGATACCTTAATATAGTTTAACATATAGGAAGACATGGTGCGCATCAGTGTCTGCTGTCTTCATGAATATCGGCGTTTTTTCCTCTAGAGTTATCTGTCCTTCAACTAAAGAGAAGCACTAGGAATGCTGCGTGCCTTACTGAAAATAACAAAATTACGGGTTCGATTACCTTGCGTGGAGAAACATACTGGGAAGTTCCTTTACACGCCTGTTGCACCTGCCTTCCTAACAGTGAAAAAAAGATACCTGTGACTTAGCCGACTATTGTGGGCCGCATTCAGGAAAAGTATTAAACTCCAGTCCTTCTTTTATGTGATGATAGAAAGCACTATAAGTACCGTATAAGAAACTCTAGTATATACTGGATATATATTGTGTATTCTTTTAACGAAAGGTAACAGTAAAAGAGCAGCAAGGAGAGTACAGTCGGTGGCTGGCACTCCTGGCAGGCAACTATGATTTGATCAGTGATCCGTGGGTTGAAGGAAATAACTTCACATTTGGAGGGATTTACGGATAGTTCTAAAATCTCTCCAAGATTTATGAATTTTCCCAGTGTCCCCCAGCAGAAATTTTATGGTGCCGTCTAGTGCCATCATCCAAGAAACAGATATTGACCTCAATGGACAGTATCTCTGTGACTTCCTTAATGAATGGGCGGAAACGGCAGTGGACGAGGGAGGTCAAATTTCATGTTAAACAAGAGACGTTGAGGGTCACCATAGTAAGATGATTGAATTAAAAAATAAATTGGAAAGAAACATTGATGAACACCTCAAAGTACAGAATCTTTTCAAATTAAACTAAAAGCATTGGAAAAATTGCGTTCAGTCTGGACTTTTGAACGTTGACGTTGGTCGTTTATGCGCACATTGCGGGAACTGCTGCTGCGCAATTTTGTGGAATCCCAAACCCAAGATGAATTGGTTTCAGCATCGTTGTTTGTGATAATTTAGGACATTATTTCTTGAAATTATGACTAAGATGACCATAAAATTGGAATGTGATATGTAGACAATTTAAAAATATTGAACTTAAGACTAAACCGAAACTGCTCTATAGCCATACAAGGAAACTTTGTAGAACTGTAAAAGACTTGCAGTGAGGGAGGATTTCCTACTTAGGTTTGTGTAATACACGGGGAGAGAATATGTCCGAGTAAACAAACAAAAAATTTGAAGATTGCAAGTCCTATCTAGCAAATGCGGAGTTCTTCGGTATGTTTATAGATATATAAATAGTTTAGAGAACCAACAACCTGAAGAATGAGACTCTTGTTCAGTTTTTGGGTACTTTTATTGTGGAAACTTTTGGACTGATCATGCCACTGGTTGGCGAAACATTACCACAGTGCTTGTAAATATAAAACAAGAACTGTGGGGGCTTTTATTGCAGGAAAATTATTGATACCTGATCTCACCGGAGACAAATATAGAAACCAAGCAGACATAAAAGAAGAGAGCAAATGGATCGGGGATTACGTGATAGATGGGAAGCAATAAACCAGGGATGTAGAGTATGAATAAACCTGGGATCTGGCGTATGAATAAACCAGGGATGTGGTGTATGAATAGGTGAATATGTTTTGGTACCATATAATAGGTTACTGACACCTCTACTGATACACGATAAATTATCTACTAGACAAGATAAAGGCATAGGATGACAGAAACAAGACTCCAGGAAGAACTGAACAGACTAAAGTGGTGGGCAGGTTAATATTGTCTGGAGGGGAAGATACCTGCACATAAAAGTAAAAAAAAAAATGGACATGTAAGTATGTAAGTCAGCAACGGGTGATTTCGGCTGTATAATGTGTGACGTAGCACGTCTAGAGTATTCAGGAACCTATAGAAAGACATGTACAAACACGGCTTGTTGAAGAACCATTTTAGAGAATGCAGTCTTAACTTGGAGCCTCTATCAGATCAAACACGTATAAAAGCTAGAACTTTTTCAGCGAGACTTATCCCCGGAGCTAGAGTAATGCAATGTGAAGAGATAAAGGAACTGAACCTGACGACCTTGGATGAGAGGATGGTAAGGGGGAGGGATGATTACAAAGCAAAAAACTTCAGAGGAAACGACAAGGCAGAGGCAGCTGTTCCAAAGGAAGCGACCAGGGACAAGGGTCATAGGTGGAAGACAAGGATGAGTTGTAGAGATGTTAGTGTGTGTCTATTCTCAGGCTGGTAGATAGTAGACTGAGTTGCTGATGTAGGCAAACTGTGTATACATCTTGAAGAGTAGGTAGGACAAGGCTTAAGAGGCCAAAATTTATTAAATGTCGGTTAATCTACTGGCTTGATGCTGAAATAATTTTTGAGCCGGTAATTGGCGACAAAAGATAGGACCTGCCTAGCATGGGCCAGTAGGCCTGCTACAGAGATCGTTTGTTTGTTTGTTTTTTTGTTTTAAGCAGCTATAAAATGGTTAAGAACTATAAGTCTGTCCATCTATACAACACATACTGAATACACACACACTTAAAGATGAGCTGTACACATACAGCTTATCTGTACGTGTGTGCAGTACCGTCCCTGCTTACGTACAGATATGCTAATACCGACAAATTGTGGGAATAAGACATATATGCGCCACCAAGACATCAAAGGAGACGTGAATTGACAAAGCTGCTAGTGACGTAACTTTTGATTCAATAAATGTCTTTATTGTGCGATAAGTTTTACAATTGAGATGCTGTAGGAAATTAAATGATATGTAACACCGCTGACGACATGAATCTGAGTGATAAGTGGTGAGGGCATGGAAAGACACAGGCTCCACGATTAGGAAACCTCAAATTTAGTCAGTAAAATGACTACTGTTACTCGAACACATCCACAGTAAGTGTTAAAATGGGAGAGTGAGACGACTGGAAACTGAACCCAGTCAGGAATAAGAGGTGAGGGCGTCACATACGGGCAGAGATTTTAGTATACATCACACTTGGCAGTGGGATTATCAACACATTCTTTACTGTAATTAAGAGAGCGCTAGACGAGTTCCTCAAGAAAGTTACAGATCAGCCGGGCAATGGTCCTCAGATTGAACTGAATGTTGCTATCACCAGTAGCCTAACTGGCTAGGCCAGCAGTCAGGAGGCCTTATCTAGAGCCAAGCAGCAGGAATAATAACCCTCAATATTATGAAGAGGCAGTTATCGCATATAACTGAAAGGACGTACTCGTATAATTTACGCAGCTTTATACAAAAGTGAAGTAAGCTCCATGGTGGAGTAAGCGGCATCTTCATGAAAACCCTGCATGGTAAACTTCTCTCTTAGAGAAGAGACTGGCACCGGAACTGTGGAAGCCTGACGACGAAGAAACTTAGAGCCCAGACTATAAATGCCAGAAAATATGAGGATCCGGAGAAACATAATCATGATATAAAAAAAAATAATGAAATTAGACCAGGGTTCTGCCACTCTTGAGATGAGTGGGAGAGCCACGACGACGCTAAAAAGTGCTTTTCCACCCTTAATGTTGTGGAATAAGTGGAACAGGCTACATGATGAGGTGCTTAAGGCAGAAAATTTGCAACTTATTTTTTTTTAAGTGTAGCTGTGTTTGAGCGGTGGAAGGTCTGGAATAGGTGAAACTGTTCTTCACTAGTTGAGAGGCGGCCCAAGAGTTATGTCTCGACATTTCTAAACTCGACTAATTTATTAAAATTGAATGCATCAGAAGTGTGCTGGTACTATTTCTACATAGTTAATGTTAATGTTTCTCCGGTCATATTCTATCATACATACACGAGCATATTTTATTGAAAACGTTTTCGATCCTTGGATCTTGGTTACTATACTCACATTTAGTGACCAAGATCCTAGACCGAAACGTTTCCAATAAAATGTCTTAGTGTTTTATTTTTTCAGTACCCCGTCGGTATCACATCCCATTTTTATCACATACATAGTGTTGAAATGTGTCAACCTGAGCTGAGAGACTTCATTAGGACATTGAGGATATATCAAGTGTTCCTTGAAAGGTTCAGCAACTAGGGATGTTTCAGAGGTTTCCTTCCTTGCAGTAAAAATGGAATTCATGGTAGTACACACTGCTGCTCACTGTGGAGTAGAGAACTTACTTCATCATGCAATGTAATGTTTACATGTTGGGGCGGCAAGCCAATGGAAGGCGTCGGTCAAATATCTAAAATCTCCACTGAGTGGGTCAACGTATGATTTAAGCCCCCATCTTAGGAAACCTTTTCTTTACTAGTGTCAAAGCAAAATATCAGGACCGTGTATGTGTCGCCTAATGTATTTGTAGCGGCGCGCTGTAGCGTCGTCTGCCATGTGTGTGTCGCGCAATGTTGTGTCTGAAGCGGCGCGCACTAGCGTTGTCTGCGACACACTGCAGGAAGGGAAAATGCGGACGTGAATGCACAAAACCTTGGCGCCCGTGCTACCGCCCTCCATGCTGGCTGCTCTCTTTGTCTTACTGCGGTGGATCTTCGCTGTGTTGGTTTTTTTTTTTTTTTCATTTATACAGTTTTGGCTACACCCGCAGTGTGCGGCTACCTCACTTTAATCGACGTTAAAAGAAAAATTCCGTAATCCATCACACAGAACGATTGTTAAACTTACGGTGTTGAAATATGTCATAGGTGAGACTGCAGCAGGACGATGATAATACAGCATCTCCAAACATTTCAGTATGGTAGGTATTGTGTGCCGTGGGGGGGGGGGTGAGAGGAAGTCTGTGGAGGGTGTTGGGGGATGCTGTATGATTTAATGCAGAGGGCAGCGGCCTCCAGCAATAATTTGTTAGGTAAAAATAGATATGTGCATACATGTCTTTTTACCTAACATATTGTTGGTAATTCTACCAACATTGTTACAGCAATTACTTAATTATCACACTAAGGCAAATTAAGGATTATCTGACCTCCCCATATTCATTTTGTGTGGAGTGGGGAAGGATATGTTTCCCAGTCTCGTTAATCAGTAATTGATAAACTGAGCTGCGCCACACACACACTATGCCTGTTACCAAACACTACGTGATCATTTAGCTAGTCTCCACTCTAAACTAAAAATCTTTATATAGATATACCAGTTATATAATTTTAATATGCAGGTTTCTTTTTTGGGGGAGGGGGTTGGGGGGGGGAGTCAGGAATACTTGCTTGATTACCTAGTTACAGAAAAACATCTAGTTAGATTTTTGATCGGCATGGTCTTCATAAATATAATAGTGACGATGTATCATTGTATATCTGCCTACAGACACGAATCTGCAACATAGAGTTTTATGTAAATATGTTTTATTCTCGGTAATAAAATGGTAATTAGTCTTCAGTCATAATTATATTGGTATTACTCGTTCATAGTGACCTGGCTCAGTTTGGTGTCTTCGTCTGTATGGGTCGTAATAAACTATATCCAAAATCTATTTTTTTTCTGTTGTACATTAGTTTTAGTTAGGCCTGAGTGAACTGTAGGAAACAGTACACTAATGTATAGACCCATCTTCTGTTGTAGAGAAATGGAAACCTGTTAAACATTTTACACACTAGCAGGATTGTTTCTTACTCAGAAACATGCAAGATCGCAGGTAAATCTTAAAACTGCATTCTCTGTACACTTGCCTTTACTTTCTTGACTTTTTCTTAGTAGTTCTTAGTTTCGTAATGTATCTTTTCCAGCTTGTTTGTTCTGAGACCGGGCCACAGGGGCGCTGATGTCCACAACTGTTAAGAATTGTTATAGTTGTGGTGGCCGTTGTGATTGTTGTGACTATTATAGTTGACTTTCGGTTGTTGTTACTTGTGGTTGATGTGGTTGTTATTGATCACCCACTGTCTCCCACCGAAATAGTGATCCGAAAAAGAGGGAAACTTTTACCATCACTCAGTCACTGTCTTGCAAGAAGCGTGCGAACATCACAGTTCAGATGACCCTCTAAACTACAACATCCTCAGCGCAGGCACTGTACTAACCACCTCTAGGACTCAAGTCCGGCTAACTGGTTTCCTTGAATTTCTTCAAAATGTTGCCTTGCTCACATAGCAGCATGTCAAATCATAAAAACCACTTGCTCCCACTCAATATTAACACGCTGTTGGACGTCCAAGCCCCTAGCTGACAAAACCTTTACCCTTTTCCTCCAGCTTTCCCTTGGATACCCCACCTGTCTCTCCCTACCCTCTAGATTTATACACTTTAGTCATTTTGTTTGCGCAGTCCTCTTTAAATGACAAAGCCACCTTAGTAACCTTTCCCCCGCCCTCTGAATAATAGTTTTGGTAATCTCCACGCATTATTATTATCAGTATTAGTATTAATTTTCATCATTATCATGGGGAAAAGGCGAATCCTTATGGAACGGGTAAGGACTGGGACGTTTCAATGAGGAGGGGGATAATCAGGGTTTATCCGAAGGAAAGGGTCGCTCCAATTCCTGGAATCAAGAGCCTTTTACCAGTATCGAGGCATTCCTTTCCCCATCCTTGAAGGATTTACAAGGTATTAAGCTAAAGTATTGATGTAGTGTCACGTGACTGTTGGTCTGCGCTCTGATCCTCCTGAGCTGCTTGCTCCACCTGTCTTTTTAAAATAGCCTGTGATAATGACACTTTGATGAGAGACACTTTGCAACACTTAGTTATCTTTATTATGGTAATGTTTCGCCAGCCAATGGTTTCTTCAGTCCTTTACTGAGACGGCTGGTAGAACATCAGGAGCTTGAGGTAATCAGTTCCTCGGCCTGGAGTCTATATAATCAATCCATCAATTTTGATAAAAGTACAGCATATGCGCATAGAAGAGGCTTATATACCGCAGATAAGTGAGTCGGAGCAGTCGAAGGCGGTGTCAGCATGAAAAACTCCACAGGTGGCAGTAACAGGACACAGCGTCTTGGGATCTTGATACAGGGAATTTTATATTTGCTTAACCTACAGGCATGACCTACTTCCACCTGTGGATTTTTCCTTGGGAACACCGGCTACGACTGCTCTGCCTCAACATGACTCACGGAATCGTAATGACACGATTGCAAACAAACATTCCACGGGCGGGGATAGAACCCGCGATCAGAGAGTCAAAACTCCAGTGGGTAACGCGACGGTCTGGAGTCTTGAGACTCTCTGATCGCGGGCTCTATCGACGCCCGTGGTATGATTTGCTCTGCCTCACCTATCTGCAGTATACAAGTCCCTTCTCTGCTCATATGCTCTGCTCTTACCGAGATGGACTGATTATATTGACTCCAGCCTGCGGGAATAATTACCTCAAACTCCTGATCTTCAGTCATTTTTCTCTGCACTGGACTGATGAAGCCACTAGTTGGCGAAACGTTTCCACAATAAAGATACCCAAGTGTTGCACAAGTGTCTCATTCATCAACTTGTCTGTTTTTTGATCCATTTATTTACAATTGGTTTATCACGGGCTAAGCGCTCGTAACCTACCACATTTTTAAAGCCTGACTCTAGCTATGGTATACCTGGAGAGGGTTTCAGTGATCAACACCCCCGCATCCCGGTCTGTGACTAGGCCGCCTCTCATACCCCCGCATCCCGATTTGTGATTAGGCCGCCTCTCATACCCCCGCATCCCGGTCTGTGACTAGGCTGCCTCTCATATCCCCGCATCCCGGTCTGACTAGGCCGCCTCTCATACCCCGCATCCCTCGCCCCCTCTTCCATTTCCCAGGATGCCACCCACGACAGTCGACTAACACCTAGGTTCCTGTTTACTGCTAAGTGAACAAGGGTTGCGGCTGTAAAGAGAATTGCCTATTTGTCTTGCTCTGTCTGATATCGAACCCAGTACATTTTGGTTGTTAGCCAAACTCTGACCACTGGTGGTGTCTGTCAGTGTTCTCCAGCTTCTTCCTAGAACTACGGCTCAGTCAGTGCTTTTATTTTGCCAGGATGATGATCATAACCTTTAATTGATCAGTACCCAGCCTTACCATAACTTTAATGTTGCATAGTACTGACAGCTTGATGAGTACGACACATGTGCAGCACCTAGGTGTGTGTATTCATCAGTGAGGATACCAGGGTGTTGCACATGTCAAATTCTTCACTACCAGCTGAGTATATCTTCGTTAATTCAACCATACTTTTCTCTGCCACATTCACTCTGCATTTAAGGTTCAGCGTGTGTTTCTTTGTAGTTTTTTAATTTCCGTAATATTTCCTTAACAGTTTATGAAGCTGGTGTGAAAGCAGGTCGCGGGGGCGAGGATCACAAAGCTGTGTGACCTTGTAATAATAATAATATAGTAATAATAATAATAATCTTTATTTCTACAAGTACATGATGCAATTTATACAGACCTAGCTGACATCAAGGACATATTATATAGAAAGTCCCTAGTTATGCAGAGCAATAACCGCAGCTTAGGTTAATTTTGTCCCCAGAATGCGACCCATACCAATCGGCCAACACCCAGGTACCTACTTACTGTTAGGTGAACAGGGACAGCAGGTGTAAGGAAACACGCCCAATGTTTCCACCTGTACCGGGGATCGAAACACACACTGAGCCGAGTGCACTACCAACCATTGTTTATAATGTATGTGAAAGTCTTTCCAGCTGAAATTGTTAGGTTGTAGGTAAAGGTAATTATGTAAATGAAAGCAGGGAGGAAGGCTGTGTGGAAGGGGAGGGTTGCCAAGATATTTTTTAATTTAATAAAATCATGTACATCAGTAGTATGCTGCTACCCTATTTTTATAGGATAGTTATATAGTGGGAGCAAAAACTGTGTTGTTTCCCTGGTAAATTAGACTGTAAAGAATGGGTTTCATACACGAGGTAATGAAATGTGTCCGCCTGAGCTGGGAGACTCCAGTAGTTATGAGGATATTGTTAACCATTCCACGATGGTTTAGTAGCTACGGCGTCTTCAAAGGTTTCCTTCCAGCAGAGTTGGAGTTAGTATTGGAGGGGTGAGGCTAGGGAGAGAGTGCGAGTGTGGCGGGGATGAAACGTGATGAAGGGATGCGAGAAATGAGAGGGTGAGGGAAGAAGGGGTCGGGGGAAAGGAGGGACGGGGTGCTATGAATGGGGTGAGGGGAAAATGCGGGAGGGAAGAAGAGGAGGGAAAAGGGATGTTGGGGGTGAGGGCGTGGTAGTGGCCAGGAATGAGACCAGCAATAACACGGCTACTGACCACTACTAAGTTCACTTTAAAAGTACATAACCTTGACAAGCACTGAAGGTACACGTGTTGAGAATCCACAACAACTGTCGATCTATTGGAATACTGGCAGCTACATTGATGTCATGCTGGTATATGTAGTGCCACTGCTGACACTAAATGGTCAGCAACCACCAATGTGGTTACCAATATCCCAATAGATGGCCAGGTCTTGTGGATTCTCAACCTGCAGCTAGCTATTTACGTAGGAAGATGAGCTACGGGGCGTCATTGATATTACTGCAGCATGTATATCAGTTATGTTTGGTATACAGGGTGTTTTAAAAGATGGACCCGATTTGAATATATATTGCTTTGAAATTGAGTCCATTATTTGAAACACCTTGTACCTTTGATGAATTCCGACAGTTTTCCTATTACCGGAGACCAGCCATACGCCAGATTCGTCTGGTGCTTGCCTGGTCAACCAGGTTGTTGCTGCTGGTGGTCTGCCGTCCCACACTTGAGGCTCTTATTTCTCCACCATTTAACTCTGTGGGTTGAACAATGTTATCTATGAGTAGTTAGGTGAACAAGTGGATGCAACATGTGCTTAACAGGTTGTGTCGATAGTGATTATTGTGGTTGTGGTGATACATGTAACGGGAGTGTATGTAATAACGCAGTATATATATACTGCCGTATATATATACTGCGTTACCTGTATGTAAGCATCTTGGAAGTTTTATTGAAGGTGAACTAAAGACACAAACTTATTTCAGGCTGAATGTTGATGTTGGTGAGTAGGTCTGTCTAATCGAGGCAGAGGTGGATGTGTGAGAGGAACAGGTGAGAGTGAAAAGGTAGGTGGAGTGGGCGGGAGTTACCTGCATGATGCAGGTGGGTGGGTGGGTGGCGGTGTTGAGCATTGATCCTGGGCAGGCGGGTGTGTGTGGCGGTGCTCCTACGTCAGGAGGCTGCCGTCCCCTCAGTCTGCTCCCCGTCGGCTGGAGGCAGGGCTCGCCCTCCACTCACTGTCTCTCGCTTCCCTTCTCAGCCCCATCGCTCTTCCATACACATCCGTGTATTCTACCACACAAACAGTGCGTAATCACCGTTTCTACGCTGCTTTCTACATAGTGTGTTGATTCATTTACCTACGAAGAAAAATATGGGGTTCGTGACAATTCAATTAACATCGACAATGCAAATGAGGTTTGGATTGACAACGAGGTACCTTCATAACCCACCTTGAGTCATTCACTAGAAATATTGTCAGATCGGTTTCCAAAGGCAGGTACGTGACACTGCCTCATCCATCATCACGGTGATAGCGGACGCATCTTGGAGTCTGCCCTCTCACTGTAGGAAGCATCAGTAAGGTACCTTGTGAAGGTTGGGTGTTCATAGTGATGCCCAGCACAGCTTTCCTGGTCGTTTTTGGGGAAATGGTGTGTTCGTACTTCCTGATTTGTAAATACAGCCACTACCGAACCGTCTCACCTTGCCCAATTTCTCATATGCAACTGAGGTGTGTGTGTGTGTGTGTGTGTGTGTGTGTGTGTGTGTGTAACTCAGAATTAACACAAAACTTCTTCCTTTTTACATAGTTAACTTTATTATCCAGTGAGGACGGAAAGGTGTAAATATAGCATGATAAAACGTCGTGCTCTAAACTGCAACATAATACTTACCATTAATGAAAATAGTGTAGCATTGATATGCGGCAGTTGTTACCAGAGTAAGTCGCCAACTCTTACAATAACAACTTGTAAGTAGGTCTGGATAACTGATATTTATAACGAGGCTGTAATGAATTTTCAAATGTATGCAAACATGATCGGGTAATTTGGTGGTGGCGGGGAAACGGTAGATGTTCGCCTGGCATTTTCCTTTAATAGAATTCCAGAGTGGTGGGCAGCTGCCTATGTTGCTCCCCCCCTTCCCCCACCTTCACCAAAGTGGTGGGCAGCTGCCTATGTTGCTCCCCCACCTTCACCAGAGTGGTGGGCAGCTGCCTGTTTCTCCCCCCGTCCACCATAGGCTACTGCCCAGGAGTGGGTGTGCAAGTTTGTTCTATTTCCTGTCGAATCTTGCCTAACCTAACCTCTGCAACAACACACTTGTGTACCTGCCATTTTCTGGTGGTGGTGGTATAGTTGATATTGTGGATTTTTATGTACGTAACCAGAATATTTACTATCATATTAAACACCGATTACAACGTTGTGAATGTTTACACGGAAATATTTAGAAGCTGGTGGTCTGAAAATGTGCATAACTAAGCAGAGGGAAGTGGTATATCTGCATTGTCTTATGTTGTGGAATATCTAATATGAAATACAAGATATTGTCTTTCCATATGTGCTTGTATACGCCTGTATGAATGCATCCGCGTGTGCTGGTGAGGTTTACACGTATGGGAGGTGACCTCCGCTGCTGTGACATGATAAACCAGCTGCTTCACGTCTCAACACACTGCTGTTACAGTTTCTCAGAACTCTGTATATACCGTAGACTGAGCGAGCGGATGTTGCAGTGACACATCACCAAACACTGTGACATTGAGATATACACTCCGGAAAATAAGAAATCGAGCTGTGCTGCTACACATTGGGAACCATAGCTATGTTTGCCTGTCATTTCCGAATTATTATTAAAAGATATTAGGCCTTTTTGCTCAAAATTCAAGGAAGAGGGGGCCCCTTCTCCCTAGAGGTTACTGTCCAGGGAAGGGTATACAAGCAACTGATCTCCGCACATCATTGGCGTAACAGATGTCTCCCAGGAGACTACTCTACACACATTTTCCTTTATATACACAGTTGCACTTAATATTTCATTGTGTTGGCGGCATGATATTTTTAGCTCTATTTGTTGGTAATAAACTAGTACATCTTGAGGTGAACACTTCCAGTTACTAGCAGCGATTATGTATGCGTTGCACTTGGTTAATTTCTCCCCCATTCAGACATCGACAGAAAATTAGTACAGTATTAATTTAGGTTAGGTTAATAAATAGTTTTGTGTAGTTAAATTATAATTTACTAAAAATAAGAAATAACATAAAAAACGGTTTGTCTTGTAACTCTAGACATCGTATTATTATTATTATTATTATTATTATTATTATTATTATTATTATTATTATTATTATAAATCATAGTGAAGTGCTTAACTCGTAGGATGGACATTCCGTAGTTTCATAGAGCGTTGATATCCCCAGCTTGTTCATGTTGAAGGCTGGACTGCTTGGTATATACAAGTACAGTACTCCAAGGCCTCTGTGATTGCTTTCTCGCTGGTGTCATTGCATAGCTCAGCCTGCGCTTGGTTTCGCTGTAAATTTCAAGATCAACCAGGCTATTTCTGTTTAGTGTTCGCAGATTCATCACAGTCCGGCTAATCAGGCACCAATTTCAGAAACTTGGCAGATTTCCAGCAGTAATTTTATATAGGTGGATGGTTAAGTGTCGTTCGTCATGGATGTTAACATTATTTTCTAATTCTGTTTCTGACACTCCTGTTTTAAGATGCCATTGTGTTGTTATTGTCTGTTATATTCACCCCTGTTTTATACTGGCTGTATTCTAAGCTTCCATTATTTTCATGTGCTGATTAGGTATCTAGTCTTGGAACATTTTCTGTAGTTTGAGAGCTTCTCTCGCTCTAGAAAGTACACCCGATGGGCTTTGAAACATTCCCAGTATTTTCTAGCTTGGATATCTCACCTACTCTAGAAGATGGTATGTGGAGAACAGTATCGTAAGTACTATGGTGACTGGTATCATCATCATTCAGTAGTGAGTGTGTACTGTGAAGACGTTCATGTGAACTGTGCTAATGCTATTCAGGTGTTAAGGATGTTTTCTGAGTTTCGAGCAGCTGTGCCTTCAGGCGAAGGCAGAGTCAGAAGATAGTTTAATAGTAATAGTTTGACTAGCCAGATGCCCCCTGAGTTCTTTATATATAATCTACAGATCAAAACTCGGACTTTTTACTGCATTCTTATTACCACACTCCCCGTTAATATTACTGGTAATTGATTTGTGACCACCTGCGCCAAGCTCTAACCTTCATCTAAGTATTGACTACAGTCTCATTGTTTGCCACAGCCAGATCTAGCAGGTTATTCCCTCCATTTGCAACTTTTGGACTCTAAATTCCCATTTAAAGAATACCAGTCAATTTGTATCGTCCCAAAGAAGTTACATTCGTAGTGCTTTTAGGTTCGGGGCGAAGGTCGATACAGAATACTTTAGACCAGCTTTTACTTCTTTCAGAAAATTGCAACAGACAAATTCACTGTCAATTTTACAGATTTTATGATTTTTGATGCAACAATTCAGTTTTTCTAGCAAAGCTTAGCTCCGTCGCCTTCCTCCTTGTGTTCCTAAGTTTGGAATAATTCAGCTCTTGAAATTAAGCTGTTTCACTTATTGCAGTATGATGTTTCCTGCAGTTACGATGCATTGCATATCGTTTTCGTTCCTAGAGCTACGACAGTTTGTATGATATATGCGGAGAATTTTTTCCTCTGTATCCTTTTACCTTGTTTATCTTTGCCTTATCACTGTTTTGTCATTACCCAATGTTTACATAAGAACATAAGAAAGGAGGAACACTGCAGCAGGCCTGTTGGCCCATACTAGGCAAGTCCTTTACAATTCATCCCACTAACAAACATTTGACCAACCCAATTTTCAATGCCTAATGTATTTTTCTTCAATCGTGTTTTTTTTATACTGTCTACCCATTTTACTTTGCTATCATCGTAGCTTTTCTTTTGTACCCGTTCCCATTTTTCCTAAACACGTCTATACCTTCACCTTCAAGTTAAACCCCGAAACACCCCAGCAACAGCCTCCTCTACTTAACAGGCCATCACTGCATATCTGCGCAAGATGCACTCCATCCCTGGCATACATGTCATTCGTCCTACACAGATGGTCCCTGTTATCAGTAAATGACACTGCAATGTCCTTGCAATATTTGTCAAGGCAGCAGTTTACACCATTTTTTTCAGGACAACCATTCATTACGAATACCCCCTCCCCCCTCAGCAAAATGACATATTTGACAGAGATCCCTCCCTTCGTCCTAATTATATCTTGTATAATCTAGTAAGAGGGTCCTCTATCCTACACTTTCAAACATTTCCTCAGTGCTATCATTACCAGTCATGTTTCTTAATCTGCTAACTGTGCCAACCATCCTAGCCCAAGGAGAAAACACCCTCTGCCTCATATTCCTATTACTGTTACAAAAAGCCCTTTCTATAAATATAAGGTGAGAATCCCCAATTGTTTGTATAATGTTCACCAGGACCGGCGTCCTGGCACAGGTCTTAGTTTGGATTCCCGCATACAAGAACGTTTTTGCCTTCACTAGTCACTTTTGTTGTCCTCGTTGGTGGTCAAACCATTTTCGTCCGATAATATAGCCAAGGAATTACTGTTATCGACAGCGGTTTCGTCAATTTTTTTTTATTATGTAAATTCTCCAATATTAAGTGGGTGTACAGTTGAGATATTCATATTTTTGGGCCTTTCGGGGAAAAAATTTTTTGATAACCCCCCCTTCCCCAACCTAGATTTATCGCCTAATCTAGGTTTGGTTAAGTTAGGTTGGATTAGTATTTTCTGTGGGGAGGGATGGGTGCTACCAAAGAATGGGTCTTCTCCATAGGCATAAAATGTAAGCATCCCCATTGCACAAATGCTTGCATGGTGATACCGGCACACTTAGGGACGTAAGTCGATTGTTTATTTTGTTACTGGATAGTGTTGCTAATGCGGACCTTACACCTTTTGATTGGTGTACACTTTAAGTGTACGCGCATTGTCAGCCGACAGTGTCTGCACGGCTGCTGACTAGATCATCTGTGATTCATGCAGTGATATTGTTCACACGGATAATTCTTGCAGTGACATTGTTCACTGGTTCATAAAAATGTATTGTTACTGGTGTACAAAATGTGTTTTAAATGTGTTGGTGGTGCACAAAATGTTACTAGAGATGGTGATGCAGGAGACCCACTTCATCCTTTAACATAAGCAACAAACGTAGGAATACTAACGTTCTCAGGGGCGGCAATTTGCCCTACTCGCCAGACGTAAGCTACTTGTTTATTTCCTTATTGTAACCTACGGTGTATGTCGGTAAAGGTTAATTTATGTAAATCTGGCCTACCCTAACATGGTTTAACGTGTAACCTAACCTAGTCCAGTCTAACGTATTCTAACATAATATACCTCAACCGTAATTAAACATAACCTAGTTTAACATAGCCTAACCTTACATAGCCTAATGTTATACCTTAACCGTAATTAAACATAACCTAGTTTAGCATTGCCTAACCTAGCCTCACATAGTTTTAACCTAACATAGCCTAACCTAAACTCACAGAATCTAACTTGAAATAACCTAACCTAAATTAGAATAATTTTTGTAAAGGTTAAGGTTGGGCAGTGATCATCAGTACTCTGTAATGTGTGTGAAAACTGTCCTTATATTTTGAGGAGAGCTTGATAGTATAAGTGCAACACTTACTAGGTTGGCGGCTCCCTAGTATCTGCACTTTACAAAACTGTTATGTAGAATCGTCCCGATATCACAGAACTGTTCTGTAGACTCGTCCCGACACCACAGAATAGTTCTGTAGTGTTGGGACTTCTCTACTTAAATGTAGCACTACAGGAAGCTTGAAAGTGTACTGTGCAGTTGCCATTAAACCCTTAGTTGTTTTCAGTCATTTATGAACACTTAATCTGCCATTCTCTGTCCTCTCCTCAGGTCTTTGTTTTACTCCCTCTCTACCCATATCAAAAAAATATCCGAAATACAAGTGACAATTAGAAGGAATTGTGTGTGCACAAGTCTCAATAAAATGTTTGATGCCTGTGGTTAGCCAATGAAAACTTGAGAATAAAGTCACAGTACCGTGACTGCAACAATTCACCAAACACCGTCACTTAGGAGAGGAACCTTATGACGACGTGACGGTGAGTCCTGGTTCATTGTAACTTTGTGGCTTCACAGTGGTCCAGGAGGGACCGAAACGTCATCATAAGGATTCACTCGTGAGTGTGGGCTTTAGGTGAATAGGTGGCGACCTGTCTTAACGCCAACGATTGTTTTACATTATATGTTTAAGCCAGTTTGTTTACATAGTTTTTTTTATTGGAATAATACTTAACCCGCACAGTGTCCCCGCACAGTGAGCGTTATCTAATCGTGGAAAGGGTAGTGTTTGAACCCATAGGACTCCAAAACTCACAGGCCAGTGCTTTAACCACTGGACCAGCTGACTTCAATAAAATTCATCCAACCAGGTATATTTCTGTGCACAATAGGTTCAACCCCACCCGCTCCGTTTTGCGTTTGCAGTTGTGTTATTACGATTTCGTGTCATGATCGCTTTATCAAGTCACAACCGCTTAAGAGATTTCCTATACTGTAGCTGCGTTGGTGTCAACCACCGTTTCAGTATAACCTAACATAACCAATTCATCTATAAATCTACACTAAATTTTGATGCGCGAATAGAAAATGGGGAGTAGCCAAGAAGACTGAATAAGCATGATAGTTTAGTATCTGTGTTCAAATTTTAGTATCGTAGTAGCTTCACCGACAATCTTGAGTCACTGTAAAAAAATTTTGTAGAAAGATGGGTTATCACTGGAGCAGGAAGGGAGGAGCATGTGGCGAATATCAACGACATGCGTGTTTGGAGCCTTGGAGTGTTAAAGGACTTCTACATTGTATTTTTTTTTCTTAATTTGCAAGTATGGCAGAGAGAGAATGACTGCACAACACTGGGCAAACTTAACTCGGGGAAGGAAGGAGTAGGGTTTGTGACCAGGGGACTACATTGGACTACGTGCCGTCAGGCCCTGATCCATCAGGAGGCCTGGTCATGGACCGGGCCGCGGGGGCATTGATCCCCGGAATACCCTCCAGGTAGGTAGGGGGAGGGCAAACAAGTGGTCACTGTGATATAGAAGACAAGTCACATTCTTTTTAGTGTAAAACGATTACACTGTTTTCCCTTTTAGTTTACTTCTCTGACTTATTGTACATGACTTAGACCGAATTATGGATATGGTTCTCGGTGAATAATGAATTGTGAATTGTTTTGCTTTGCTTGTGATGATTTCTGTAATAAAAGATTGTGAACAAGTGTTTATGTTAGTGCTGAACAACATGAAGTGTCTAGTGCTTTGCAAATCAAACAAAACGACTGCAAGTGAAGGAAATACCATCCCAGGATTAATCTTGCCATGCACTTAGACATCTACTCTCATTGTCAAGACTCACTAACTTGGTAAGTGAGAAATGACTTATAATGAGGAGCATTACAAATCAAGATTCGTTAACTGGATAAGTGAGCATTACAAGAGTGTAGATCACAACTCGCCACGTATCTCGCCCTCCACACACTTCCAGTAAGCTAATATCATTGGAATGTTTTTCTCGGCGCACAAATAAGACAAACCTTACCTAACCTAACCTGTAAATTGTCGACAGCACATTGTTTAAATAATTACGAGACTGGAATCAGTGGGAGTAATACATAGCGATTTTACATTGAGGTGAATTTGTATTATCCTTCACTGAGAAATCTCCAAAAACGACAATTTATAAAAAAAAATATACATTCATTGTAGCAACTTAAGTTGCGTTTTGTATTTAAAAGATACTGATGGCTTTGCTTAGTAATAATTGTAGAATTACCCACAAAATGTTGGGTAAAAGAACATAGATGCAACTAATGGGACATTTTATTGTGACAACGTTTCGCTCTTGGATAGCGAAACGTTGCCACAATAAAATGCCCCATTAGTTTCATCTATGTCCTTTTTACCTAACATGGAAAACAGGTCTGAATAAAGGCTGTTGGGTGTTTTGTTGGTCAGAAAACTGGAAAATACTTGCAGAGCGAGTCTTCGTCAGGCGAATACTCGTTCAGTGAGTAAACTGGGTGCTACTGGTGTTGTATACTCGTGGTTCACCATCACTGGTTTACCGGCAACCCTGAGTGTACTGGTGTTGTATACTCGTGGTTCACCATCACTGGTTTACCGGCAACCCTGAGTGTACTGGTGTTGTATACTCGTGGTTCACCATCACTGGTTTACCGGCAACCCTGAGTGTACTGGTGTTGTATACTCGTGGTTCACCATCACTGGTTTACCGGCAACCCTGAGTGTACTGGTGTTGTATACTCGTGATTCACCATCACTGGTTTACCGGCAACCCTGAGTGTACTGGTGTTGTATACTCGTGGTTCACCATCACTGGTTTACCGGCAACCCTGAGTGTACTGGTGTTGTATACTCGTGGTTCACCATCACTGGTTTACCGGCAACCCTGAGTGTACTGGTGTTGTATACTCGTGGTTCACCATCACTGGTTTACCGGCAACCCTGAGTGTACTGGTGTTGTATACTCGTGGTTCACCATCACTGGTTTACCGGCTTTCTTCCCTCATTGAAAATATTAAAAATAATAATATTCTAGACTAATTGAATAAGCGTTCTATTGTTTTTTTTTTATTTTTGAGGCCACGATCTAGTTTGCATTATCAACACACTTCATTATAATCTACAAAAGTCATTGTTCATTATAGTCATTAAACGCGCAGCATTAAGAAAGCTGACGCATTTTGTGTAAGTTCTTATTGACGTTCTAACAACCTAGTTGAAAGTGATTACTAAACATTGTGTTTAATTACGCGCAGTGAAAAAATACATTTAAAATGCTTTTAGTAACGTAAACACGTTCATAAGCTTAGTGAAGTGTGAGATGTAAACCATGATGAAAACCATGATGCATTGGTAACCTGATGAAACAGAGAGCACAGTGATCATCAATGGCAGTGTTAACAACAGAGAGCACAATGATCATCATTGGCAGTGTTAACAACAGAGAGCACAGTGATCATCAGTGGCAGTGTTAACAAGAGAGAGCACAGTGATCATCAGTGGCAGTGTTAACAAGAGAGAGCACAGTGATCATCAGTGGCAGTGTTAACAACAGAGCACAGTGATCATCAGTGGCAGTGTTAACAACAGAGAGCACAGTGATCATCAGTGGCAGTGTTAACAACAGAGCACAGTGATCATCAATGGCAGTGTTAACAGAGAGCACAGTGATCATCAGTGGCAGTGTTAACAACAGAGAGCACAGTGATCATCAGTGGCAGTGTTAACAAGAGAGAGCACAGTGATCATCAGTGGCAGTGTTAACAACAGAGCACAGTGATCATCAGTGGCAGTGTTAACAGGAGAGAGCACAGTGATCATCAGTGGCAGTGTTAACAGAGAGCTCAGTGATCATCAGTGGCAGTGTTAACAGAGAGCACAGTGATCATCAGTGGCAGTGTTAACAGAGAGCACAGTGATCATCAGTGGCAGTATTAACGGAGAGCACAGTGATCATCAGTGGCAGTGTTAACAAGAGAGAGCACAGTGATCATCAGTGGCAGTGTTAACAAGAGAGAGCACAATGAACATCAGTGGCAGTGTTAACAAGAGAGAGCACAGTGATCATCAGTGGCAGTGTTAACAAGAGAGCACAGTGATCATCAGTGGCAGTGTTAACAGAGAGAGCACAGTGATCATCAGTGGCAGTGTTAATAAGAGAGAGCACAGTGATCATCGGTGGCAGTTTGTAGATGAATGGTTCAGAGAACAGGCATGTTGATAAATTAGACACATGTGCAACTCTTGGGTATCTTTATTGAGGAAACGTTTCGCCACACAGTGGCTTCATCAGTCCATACAAAGGAGAATCTTGAAGAACAGGAGGAGAATGAGGTAATCAGTCCCTCAACCTTGAGTCGATGTGTTCAGTCCATCAATCTTGAATAGAATGATGAAGCCACTGTGTGGCGAAACGTTTCCTCAATAAAGATACCCAAGAGTTGCACATGTGTCTAATTTATCATCAGTGGCAGTGTTAACAGAGAGCTCAGTGATCATCAGTGGCAGTGTTAACAGAGAGCTCAGTGATCATCAGTGGCAGTGTTAACAGAGAGCACAGTGATCATCAGTGGCAGTGTTAGCAAGAGAGCACAGTGATCATCAGTGGCAGTGTTAACAAGAGAGCACAGTGATCATCAGTGGCAGTGTTAACAACAGAGAGCACAGTGATCATCAGTGGCAGTGTTAACAGAGAGCACAGTGATCATCAGTGGCAGTGTTAACAGAGAGCACAGTGATCATCAGTGGCAGTGTTAACAGAGCACAGGGGAAATGCTAAACCCGTAGTAGTACAGTGACGGGAATGGGGGGTAATAAGGTTTGATTCGGCAAAGTGGAGGGTAGCTCTAATTCCTTGCATCGAGTTCTTTTTCCAGCATCAATGCACCTTCTTTCTCGAAGGTGTGACTGAGGAGCCGACTTATGGTCACCTAGGGGAGACTTAGTTGAGGATGTTGTGGTGCTGAGGATGGATAGTACTGAAGATGTTTTGATGAACAGTAATGTCATGAGCAGTGAATGTTACACGATGAAGCAGAATGTAAATGCTAGGATTTCCAGCCAATTTTCTTAAATAAGCGTTTTTGTTTCCTACGAGTCATGGGTCAAGGTTACTGAGGCAGCCAAGCTGACACTAAAATGTGAAGGTTACTTGTTGTAGTGGTGCTTCCTGGGTTCTCTCTCTGCTCCCCAGTTTCCCGTGGATGCATCATAGCACTCTCCCCTTCATACATATTGCAAGTTTTGCAGGATTGCTAATCTTTTGTGACTCCTAAACATGTATGATAATTGATCAATCTTACTATGTTTCTTACGTGCAGTATACACTTAAGTTTACTTTCCCTCAGTCTTTATTAACATTTATTACTGTATTGTTTTTCAGTTTAGTTGATTGACGTTGAGCTAACCTAAAATAGTCTATACAGAGGAAATGTTTAAGGTTGATATAATAAAACCCCAACGTTGGAGTTACGAGGACAGGTTGTGAGCTCTCAGCTGCTCATAACAGAGACTTAAGACACTATTGATGATAATTTTACAACATAACCCTAGACTAGCTCTGTCTCAACACAGACTTACAGGTCTGAATTTAAATCGACCGTATTGAGAGCTGGTCTCGGGAGCACTGACCCCACCACCAACACCACCACCATCCATCTACAGGGATGTCCTCTGAGGCGCAACCTCGTTGCTTGATACATTAATGTAGTAATATTGGTAGAATTACCGACAATATGTTAAGCAAAGGGACACAAGTGCAACTAATATGACATTTTACTGTGGCAACGTTTCGCTCTCTAGGAGCTTTGTTAAGCCTGGAGAGCGAAATGTTGCAACAATAAAATGTCATATTAGTTGCACTTGTATCCTTTTACTTGATACATGAAGTATGAAGGCTGTGTATAAGACCATCACACTTGTATACCATCAGTGTAATGTATATTTTCACAGGTATACCAAAGTATATTGGATGAATATATTTATTTTACCTTGTTCCTGTGTATGAAAGTATATTTGTTACTCCTGAAATATGGAAAATGAAACATTCGTAACACTTAAATATTATTTCAAATAAAACATGTCCCAGAAAATCCGATTCGTACTCTAGGATCCTCCTCATTGTATCCGTACTCTGGGATCCTCCTCATTGTATCCGTACCCTGGGATCCTCCTCATTGTATCCGTACTCTGGGATCCTCCTCATTGTATCCGTACTCTGGGATCCTCCTCATTGTATCCGTACTCTGGGATCCTCCTCATTGTATCCGTACTCTGGGATTCTCCTCATGGTATCCGTACTCTGGGATCCTCCACATTGTATCCGTACTCTGGGATCCTCCTCATTGTATCCGTACTCTGGGATCCTCCTCATTGTATCCGTACTCTGGGATCCTCCTCATTGTATCCGTACTCTGGGATCCTCCTCATTGTATCCGTACTCTGGGATCCTCCTCATTGTATCCGTACTCGGGGATCCTCCTCATGGTATCCGTACTCTGGGATCCTCATTGTATCCGTACTCTGGGATCCTCCACATTGTATCCGTACTCTGGGATCCTCCACATTGTATCCGTACTCTGGGATCATCCTCATTGTATCCGTACTCTGGGATTCTCCTCATGGTATCCGTACTCTGGGATCCTCCACATTGTATCCGTACTCTGGGATCCTCCTCATGGTATCCGTACTCTGGGATCCTCCACATTGTGTCCGTACTCTGGGATCCTCCATATTGTATCCGTACTCTGGGATCCTCCACATTGTATCCGTACTCTGGGATCCTCCTCATTGTATCCTTACTCTGGGATCCTCCACATTGTATCCTTACTCTGGGATCCTCCACATTGTATCCGTACTCTGGGATCATCATCATTGTATTCGTACTCTGGGACCCTCCACATTGTATCCGTACTCTGGGACCCTCCACATTGTATTCGTACTCTGTGATCCTTCTCATTGTATTCGTACTCTGGGATCCTCCACATTGTATCCGTACTCTGTGATCCTTCTCATTGTGTCCGTACTCTGGGATCCTCCTCATTGTATCCTTACTCTGGGATCCTCCTCATTGTATCCTTACTCTGGGATCCTCCTCATTGTATCCTTACTCTGGGATCCGCCTCATTGTATCCGTACTCTGGGATCATCCTCATTGTATCCGTACTTTGGGATCCTCCACATTGTATCCGTGCTCTAGGATCCTCCTCATTGTATTCGTACTCTGGGATCCTCATTGTATCCGTACTCTGGGATCATCCTCATTGTATTCGTACTCTGGGATCCTCTTCATTGTATCCGTACTCTGAGATCCTCCTCATTGTATCCGTACTCTGGGATCCTCTTCACTGTATCCGTACTCTGGGATCCTCCTCATTGTATCCGTACTCTGGGATTCTCCTCATTGCACCCGTACTCTGGGATTCTACTCATTGTATCCGTACTCTGGGATCCTACTCATTGTATCCGTACTCTGGGATCATCCTCATTGTATCTGTACTCTGGGATCATCCTCATTGTATCCGTACTCTGGGATCCTCCTCATTGTATCCGTACTCTGGGATCCTCCTCATTGTATCCGTACTCGGGGATCCTCCTCATGGTATCCGTACTCTGGGATCCTCATTGTATCCGTACTCTGGGATCCTCCTCATTGTATTCGTACTCTGGGATCCTCATTGTATCCGTACTCTGGGATCCTCCTCATTGTATTCGTACTCTGGGATCCTCTTCATTGTATCCGTACTCTGGGATCCTCCTCATTGTATCCGTACTCTGGGATTCTCCTCATTGCACCCGTTCTCTGGGATTCTACTCATTGTATCCGTACTCTGGGATCCTACTCATTGTATCCGTACTCTGGGATCATCCTCATTGTATCCGTACTCTGGGATCCTCCTCATTGTATCCGTACTCTGGGATCCTACTCATTGTATCCGTACTCTGGGATCATCCTCATTGTATCCATACTCTGGGAGCCTCCTCATTGTATCCGTACTCTGGGAGCCTCCTCATTGTATCTGTTCTGTAGTATTCTGCTCAGCAGATTCTTTGAGATCCTCCTCATTTTATGCGCACTCTGGGATCCTCCTCAGTGGAAGGAGTTACTGCCAGTAAGCTACTCTAGCAGTAACTTTGGGTTTCGTAATGTTGAACGCAGGTTACTCTAGAAACCTGTCACAGATATAATTTCGTTCTTGCCGCAGAATGAATATTCTACTTACAATATTTCTGCATTTCAACGAAACTTGTACACATATGGATTACTGTACTTATATTCAGGAGCACAGGTTGGATAGTGTTGAGTTATGTGGAGGGTAGGGAAGCACAAGGTGTGTGTTAGGGGGGAAGGGGTTATTATACGGACAGGGGGTGTAGGATGTAGGGAGAGGGTTCAGGGGGTGTGTAGGGGGTTACAATACATGGAGGATAAATCTGTCACTGGTTTAAAAGGATTTTCAAACCTTGCTGTCGGGTCTTTGTCCAGGCTTCTTTATCGATTGCCTGGCCAACCAGGATGTTGCTGTTAGCGGCCTACTGGCCCACATAGCCATAGCAGCCTGGTTGATCTAGTAAGTTATGGCAGTGTGTAGATCTGTGCTACGTTTAGAGTAGGGGGTGTATAGTGTAGGAAGATGGTGGAAAACACAGAAAAGGTAGATAGGTACGAAGCGAGAGAGTGGGAAAAAAATAGAATTGTGGGAACTGGTTGAGTGAGGCAGGAGTGAGGAGTACAGAGAGGTTGTACAGTATTATTATTACAATATTCATGGAGAAGCTCAAAACTCGTAGGGGGTCATACAACACTTGCGGAATGAAGGGGGGACTTAATCAGGTTTGATCCAAAGAAAAGAAAGGGTAGCTCCAATTTCTGGGATCGGAAGTCCGTGAGCAGCATGCAGGCATGTCTTGAAGTTGTAGTAGAAAGTTGAGTAAGAGGGCTGGCCGGAGAAGGAGGTGGTAAGATAGCGTCAAGGTTGTCTCCAGGCAGGGCAGCTCCTTGAAAGGTGCACCGAGGGTGAGGCTCACCCACCCAAGGTCGTCCTCTTGCATCTACCTAGTAATTTGGCTTCGGGGGGCTTCAGTTTTGATAGCTCTTGTGTTGTGGTGTGATCACCCACCTGGGGTCTTTCCCACTACAACCCCTCCTGTAAATACTTCGTTCTTCTTGCAATTTTAGCGTCAATTATCCAAGATTATGTTAACCTTATATTAACCTAAACGAATAGTTAAGCGCCAGTAAGGAAATATAAGAGGGCGACTTGTGTAGTAACATTGAATATATGGAGCTCCTTGAAGCGTTGGTATCCCGACACTGTTTCTTGTAGGATGTTATGCCTTCGTCATCATAGTGAACTAGATGTTTCTTCTCAGTGATGGTGGAGCGAAGGTCTTTCACAGCTGACGAATAGACCTTAGCGCATCCCAAAGATAGTTATCTGCACGAGCTCATGAACCATTTCCTTCAGGCTACACTGAAATTGCGAGGGATGGAGACGAGTGAGTCTGTTGTGGCTTAGTCTGGTTGATCAGGTAGTTTATACTGAAGTGTGAGGCCGGGCTTAGAGTAATGAAAGGTTCCAAAAGGTCAAGCTAAAATGTCATTTTTACCACAAGGTTCTATATGATCGAACTAGGACATTTTTATCACATAAAGTTCTACAGAATCAAACTAGAAATATATTCACACAAGGTTAAACATTATAAAGCTAGAATGACAGTTTTGTAGGTTCCAATATGAAGCTAAAAATATAATAACATTTTTAACCCAGATATGCGTATTAAGGCACTGAGTGGAAAGATGAGGAGCTCTTGGGGCAGATAATGACGCAAATTTATTTTTTTTTTGTATCAATTTCCGTTCCAGCTTGTTTGTCTTTTGAATCCTTGAGTGTTTCCGCTCCTTGCCAGCGCAGGATTCTATAAGAACATTTGGATATGTCATCAGGGTGTTGCTGCTGTACTCTGTATGACAGTTACATTGTGGGGAACATCAGTAGTGCGCTGCTGCTCTACTCTGTATGGTAGTTACATTTTGGGAACAACAGTGTGTTGCTACTCTCTGTATGATAGTTACATTGTGGGAGCAAGAGCTAGCTGTTTCCTGTCGTATTCATCACACAGGAGGGGTTTCATACAGAAGATAATGAATTGTGTGAGCTTGATGGAAGACTGTTGCCAAGCATTCCACTTTGGGTTCAGCAGCTACCTCAGCTTCATAGCAGAACTGGAGTTGTACTTTGTAATGGTCAGCCTGGGTGGGGAAGGGGTGTGAAGACATGGTTAGCGGGGGCTACTATTAGACATGAAGTAGGGCCGAGGATATGCAGTGGATGGGGGGTGGTGGTGATTGACCCCTGAGTTGGGGGGCGGGGGGACACCATGGTTGGTGGAGGCTAAGAAGGAGCACTGTAGCAGGTCTGCTGGTCCATACTAGGCAACTCTAACTGTGAACCATTCATCTACAACTCTAACTCGCATCCCCGCCCACTTCTCCATCCTGTTTTTAAAGCTACACAAAGTACTTGCTTGATTGACACTACTCGGGAGTTTGTTCCACTCAACCAAAACTCTCTATCAAGCCCGCGCTTTCCGCATCCTTTCTAAATTTAGATGGGACTAATATTTTGGTAGACGCTGTGAATAATAAAATGGGGTTTATTGTTTTGGAAGGATGCAATAATAAAGTGCGTAATTGTACTCTTTCCCTGCAGGTAGACTTCAGGTAGATAATAGAACACAGATGCAACTAATGTGACATTTTATTGTGGCAACGTTTCGCTATCCAGGAGTTTTGTCGTGGCTCCAGGTAGTTCCCTCCCACCACCATGAAAACTTGGAGAATCCTATTTTACTGAAGATATTTTCTTTATATGCATTGCCATTTTCCTGAAGAAACTCTTAACTTCGAGTTCTCTTTCGTCAGAAAACAAGAAACGTTTATGGATGCTGCGTTTGATTTTGTCGTCGCATCACTTTCCCTGGAAGCTAAATCAAGTACTGGGATAGTGACCGGTAGTGACTGATAAAACTGGGTACATCAGCAGTGTGTGGCTATCATCTTCCATTAGACTGTATTGTACCCACAGGTTGATGAATAGGGCATATGTCCAGTGATGGTGCATGTTGCTAGTGTTGTTTCTTCTGCACAGTTTTAGCAATCTGATGCCAGCTATGCAGGCAAAACCTCTCTCAATAAAGATGCCCAGGTGTTGCACATGCCTTATTTTTTTATATGATTACAGTTTCAGAAACAAAAGATAGGTAAGTTTTCCTTTCATATTGCATAACATGATGATGGTGGTGCTGTGCAAGAATGGTATATAATACCGACAAGATGAAATTAAGACACATGTGCAACATCTGGGTATCTTTATTGTAGACGTTTCGCCATCCATTGGCTTTATCAATACAAATTCTAGGACATAGCTTGAAGACAGTAGAACTATATACAGAAGATGAGGTAATCAGTCCCTCAACCTTGGAGTAGGTGCGAAGAGCACCGTAGTCGTGGAGATTCTGAAGCAGAAGCAAGGAGCCTGGCGCTTATATCTCCATGACTACGGTGCTCTTCGCACCTACTCCAAGGTTGAGGAACTGATTACCTCATCTTCTGTATATAGTCCTACTGTCTTCAAGCTATGTCCTAGAATTTGTATTAATAAAGCCACTGGATGGCGAAACGTCTACAATAAAGATACCCAGATGTTGCACATGTCTTAATTTCATCATGGTGGTGCTGGTTGAGGGAGAGAGTGGTTCCTCAGCAGAGCTTTCGTGAGGGTAGTAGTGGTTGACGGGGAGAGTGGTTCCTCAGCAGAGCTTTCGTGAGGGTAGTAGTGGTTGACATGGAGAATGGTTCCTCAGCAGGGCTCTCGTGGTGGTGGTGGTGATGGTTGACGGGGAGAATGGTTCCTCAGCAGGGCTTTCGTGTTTCTTCCAACTGGCGAGCGAGTTACGATTATCCCTCTTCAGTTCATTACACACGCCCTCGTTGTGGTTTCTTGTGCTAGGCTTGGTTTGACGTCTCGCCAGTAGCGTGACGTGAACACATTCCGAGGGTAAGTGCTAAAACCTCGCCTAGCTATTCTCAGTCAGTACTGGTTTAGGCCCCGCCTCCCGGAGAAGAAAAACTACCAAAGTTCATGAACGTTAAAGATTTTCGAGTAGTTACTCTCTGGGTATATATACCTAGACGCTAGGCGCCCCATGCTTATTCTGGGATCTGACTGAGCTGCAAAATTACTGTGTACTTAATACCCTTAAACGGTCCAAACAGATCGACGTTCAAATTCGTAGTGCTACAAAAGTAGATCTACTTTTTTTTTTACATATTTTCAAATATAACAAAAAAAAAAGTGTAGATAAAAGTTTTTTTGACACGTTTTCAAATGTAAAACAAAAAAGATCTACATTTTTTTACATACTTTCAGATGTTATAAAAACGTATATATACGTTTGGACCATTTAAGGGTTAAGTGTGGAATGTGTAGGTTCGAATCCTGCTGTGCATTAAGAGAGAATTTTTATTAATAATTTCGCCCGTTTGAGAATTGTTAAGCATATCTAGCGATGTATATCTGTGCATATACACTAAGATGTACTGAGAGGTTACTGTAATTCCTATATTAGGGATTAAAATATTCTTGACTGGTGGTGTGGAGTTGGTATATAATGTTAATATCAGTACATCATTCAGGGAACGGGTTGGGGCTTGAACCCATGGCAAGTGGTTTCTTTGCATTCGTGTTATTACGATTACGTGAGTCAGTTACGATCAGTAGGTCTGCCACAGCTGGTGAGAGACGGCTGGCGGACTGAGGAACTAATACAAAGCTTCTCTTAGTGTATATCCAAGTGGCAACTTCCCGTAGTTACAAATTAAAGCAATAAATTCACTTAATAACAATTATAAACCTATTTAAGGACAGACTTTAGAATAAGCTGTGCTATTCTTCTAGATAATATTAGTTGGTTTAGAAAGACACGTAAGCAAACACTATAACATATTTATTAGAAAACGTTTCGGTCCTGGGACCAGAAGTGATCAAGGTCCCAGGACCGAAACGTTTTCTAATAAATATGTTATAGTGTTTGCTTACGTGTCTTTCTAAACCAACTTGTCGGTATTTATTACCAAGGTTTATACCAGATAATATTAGTAAACATCGTCCTCCAGGGAGCTACTATCCTACTATTAATCGTATGTGAAACTGAAGCCTGCTAAATGTTTTGCACTTTCGCAATATTGTTGAATTTCTCATGAACACATTAGATGACTTGTATACTTTATAAACAGGTACTTTTATTAAGTATGCTCTATATTTTTAGTGTATCCTTAATCCTCCTTAAATGTATAATGTATTAATTCTTTTTAAAGTTAGGATGGTATTTGTTCTGAGACCAGGGTGCTGAGGCATTGGTCCCTGGGACCATTAAGAGATATTATCTTGAAATAAATAGAATTTAATGTAGGTGCCTCCCGACCCCCGCCTTGTAGAGCGAAGTGTTGAGGATAAGAAACTACTTGGAAAAGACCCGGGAGAATACCGGCGAATAAAAAAAAAACAATGTTAACACATCTCCTCCCTGAAGTTTGTGTTTACCCTGAGGGTAGATGGATGTGGGAGAGTATTACGGGGGTCAACGCCCCCACGGTGAATCATGGCCTGATCAGCCAAGCTGTTACTACTGACTTGTCTCCTCGCTCAGTTTGCTGATAATTCCACCTTTGCTAACAGAGGTTCTTTGATATATTTCTTTCAATTTTAAGCGTCTAAATAATACGTCTTAATACCGTGGCTGGAACACTTCACAACCAACCACAATTTGTAAAGGTAATTTTACGCGGCGTTTCTGTGGGTCCTGGACTATTATCTTGTCATGTGGTTTAAAGTTTTGACACTACACATAGTTGATGTATGCGTGCATACATCATGTATGCGTGCATGTAAGAGGTGACTAACGTCATATCTATTCTACAAGTTAATAAATAGTTTACGAAACCGACAAGTTGATAAATTAGACACTTGTGTAACATTTGGAAACGTTTCCCCCACACACCGGCTTCTTCAGTCCAGTGCATCCTTGAGTCGATGTGTTCAGTCAACGTGTCGGTTTGTAAACCATTTATTCACAATATTTGTGGTGAAGAGTGTGTTTTTTTTCCAGCCAGTACTGCACATATCCCATGGTAATGTGTATGTCAGGATCATGTCTCTTCTGTTTCTCACTTTTCACCTGGTCTGGAAATGCAGTTAGTACAATCCTTCATGATGTTTCAGTTTTGGCATCCAGCTCGTTATGAATATTCTATACTATCTCCTTTACTACTGCTTTTATCATTTGTGTGTGTTGGGGGAGAGGGGGTAACGGTGGAAAAATACACATAAATGCAGTACATATGCGGTCCTTTATTGACTACGTTTCGCCCACACAGTGGGCTTTATCAAGTCACTAACAGATCTACCTGGGTAAAGAGTACACGAATATATATAGGGTGGAGAGTCAGGTAGAGAATGTTGGGAAAGTTCAGTTTGAGACTGACCTACACATGCAGGTCCGTCCTCACCCTAATATATACTCATGTACTCTTTACCCAGGTAGATCTGTTTGTGACTTGATAAAAGCCCATTGTGGGCGAAACGTAGTCAATAAAGGATCGCATTATACTACATTGTCTATTTTTCCATCGTGTCAGTATTTTACACCATTTTATCCTCAGTGTTGGTATCACTCCCAACCTGTCTTCACTTCTGTGCAGATTTGAACATTGTCTGGGGTTCCCCAGCCACTGCGTTGCCAGGTGAATTAGTGTTTTTGTTATAACTTGTTTATTTGAGGGCTAAATATGTATGTATAAGCAAAACACCCATGGGGTGAGTTGAATGATAGCTCTAGGCCTATTGTGTTGCAATCAGCACATCAAGAGCTTGCATTGTTGCAGAAAAGAGATGATTCAACTCCTTCCTTGGTTGTTTTGTATCTTGTATCGCTTGTTCGCCATTTTTGCATACATGTATAATGGTTATGTAGCCTAACCTAATATAGGGGCAATATATTTTTGAAATGTAGGAAACTTTCAGAAATTGCCTATGAATGGTGTAAGAAAATGAATGGTGTGAAATGATAGGTTGGTACTCAGTAGTGTTGTAAGTAGCTGATGGTAGGTTACGTCAGGCAAGGTTCGTCAGGAAACAAGACAAGTGTTTCCTGACGCAGGTCTTAGATGATGACCCGCCGTTGGAGCGGGTCATCTGGTTATCTGACCGAGGCGTTCCGCTGGCTTATCGGTCCACCCCTTTAAAAATTATGGTATAGTTATAGTAATTTTAGTGCACACTTCACGAGACTATTATTACATTGACTACTTACAAATCATTTTTCCTTATTTTTCTTTATAGTTATTCATAACCTTTGTGGCACACCATCTCTGGCCTATATACTCTAAATTTTATTAACTCTTGCTAAGGTGTAATTTTAGTTACTTTTGCCATAGTTATGATAGCCTGGTTGATCTGGCACTTAGTGTACGTAGTAATTCAGTTTTCTCTTGTCTGTATATGGTTCGGCAATGTTTCTGATATCTGCTGTTAGCATATTCAAGAGTCTTGGCCCATGAATGTTTACAATGCTCGCATATTGTGCCCACTGCTGTTCACTGGATTTATTGTACGCTTCCTCCCATATTAGAGGACCTGGACTCTCAATAACTTCTAGATATATATTATCAAGTATGTCTTCTTTGCTCCCGAGAGTACATTCCATGTACCAGTACCTTAAATGCTATATTGATTTGATGCTGGCAGTAAACAATCTCTGTACATATTCTCTCCCCCTCCCCCTTTCCCCTCGCTCCCTGTCTTGAATGGAGTTAACGAAATATTCTAGCGGCGAGAGCTCAAGTGATTTGAATAATACCATAATTGGCTTTATTGCTTTGTTTTGAAATTCTCATTATCCAGATTATTAATTTTATTGCCTTTGCTGCGCTTTATTGTGTACTCTATCCAAGATTGCCATGAGAGTGAGAAGCATTGAGGGTGCAAGTAGCTTTCCTTGGGGTACTGAAATTTGTTGTGTAATAAAATTAGATTTTTTTTTTTGCTAATCTTTGTATTCTGGAAGGAAATTTGATAAAGATCGACTTGCCTTTTCATGTTAAACTTGTTGCCCTCGTTTTATTGCTATTACTCCATGGTTGCATTTGCCAGATGCCTTTTGTTAAGTCCGTGTTGATAGCATCGGCGTTTTATTTATCTTCCAAGGTCACAGCTGTTTTGTCATCTAGTAGTTGACAGCAGGTTCTTCCTGTTCAAAAGTGATGACTTTCTTTATGTAACTCAGGTTGTGTGTGGAGGTAATGTTGCTGGTCTGTAGTCTTTTTGCCAGCCCTTCACTGAAAGGGGACTGTGTGTGGGCTTTTGTTGAGACCTCTGGGATTTGGTCTTAATCTTAGCTTCTCCATAAGAGCACTGTGCAGTCTTATTGTAAGTGTTGCATTTCAGGATTCAGGTCTAGGTGCTACGTGCGAGGACATGTATTTTTTTTTATCGATGACTATAGCCTTTGTGCTAATTTGAGAGAGAGAGAGAATGAATGAAATTTGTAGGATGGGCAGAGATTATGAAATAACTCTGGGTCTTTAACTCGCATGACATGGATAGGATGACTGGACATTCATTCGTATTGCTCTTTCAACATTTTGCTCATTTCTTTAGCTGTGTATATATCCCTTTTAAGTAGAAGAGTCAGTACTGGATGTTTTTGACTTGAAGTTTGAAAAAAAGGATTTTCCCCGATTTCCTGAGTCGACTTGTGATTCATTAGTGTTTCTTCTGTTTGCTATGAAAGCTGTAGTTTCTGTTCTACCTCAGTAATTTCTTGATGTACATTTCTTTTTCGTTTGCTCTGATATTTGTTTATTAAGCAGTTAAACAACCCTCTTTATCTGACGACTAATACGTTCTAGTTCTGTGTATGATCCTTTATTAGGCTTTATCAGTGGGACACATTATTGTTCAGATCTTATAAGCTGTGCACAATTTTCTAGTCAGTATTTGATAGCTCCTTGTTTCTGTTCTCCCAGTGAATTCTGATTGTTGAAATTATCATACACTCAAGTTAACTATTGCATAGGTCTACACCTGCATTTACGCTTATTTGCACATTAATGAGCGAGTGATTTGAGTGTACTGTGTAGGAGAGTGTTATGCCTCTCAGTTTAAGATCAAAGCTAGCGTATTTTAATTTCCAGTAAGTTGTACTGTCTGGTGGCTCACAACAAACTTTTCGCACTCAGTTGTACAGCTGTTTAGCTACCGTACTTCCTGGTACTGCTTTTTCACTGTGTTGTATATTCTTTTCCATTGTACGTTTGGGATGTTTACAGGAGGAACAAACCCCAAAGAAGAAAGAGCAAAGGGGAAGAGGAAGGAGGAGAAAAGAGAATCAGGTTAAGTCACTGGTATTCTGAAGTTTGGAACATTTTACAGTGTAATGGGAAAGATGTAGATATAGTTTACACGGACTTTGGGAATTTCCGAGGAGGATGATACTGAGCGTAGGATTAAGAATTTATAATTTGATGTCTGTGTTCTTAATATGTTTAGCGAACTCTACTGCTATTAACGAGGTTTGTATACCAGATTTACAGTGTCCTGGGATTTACGCTGCTAGTCAAAGATGAGGTGAAGTGTGAAGGGTGGGAAGAACAGGAGGGGAAGGATTTGTGGGTGGGAGGGAGGAGCGACCATCAAGTGTGAGGTCACTACGGAACATAATTATGGTCACAGAATAACAAGTGCTACCTTGTGTGGTGTTGCTGTCTTTATACTTCCCGCTACACTGCTTCTTGCTACACTGTTCCTTTTTATACTGCTTCTTGCTATACTGCTGACTGCTACACTGTTCCTTGCTACACTCTCGATGTAACACCAGGAACAACATGTATAATTAACCTTATTAGATACACCTGCTAAGTTTTGGAACCTCTTTGCCCACACCTCTATACTTCAGAGGGACTGGAGTCTCTTAGCAATCGTATTGCATTTATTGCCTGCCTGCGTCTAAAATGGGCTAACACTCTAGTACCTATTTTTACTGCTAGGTGCTCAACTACATCAAAGGTGTCAGTTTAGCTGGCCTGGGGATCGAACCCTGGACATTTTGTGATTGTGGGTCCAGTGTTTCAGCATCAAGTTACTCGTCACCTTGCTAGGAAACTAGTGGTTGGAGGAGGTTGCGTAGTTGGGGTGGCTGGTGTGGTGGTTGGCGTGGGATGGGAGGGTGAATGGCTGGGGTGGACGGTGGGGATTGTATAGGGTGGGGGCTGGGTGCCGTGTGTGTGTAGATAAGTGGGTTAGTGAGGCGGCCTGGCAAGCAACAATGTTACAGGAAGCGGAACTACACATGATGGTAGTGGTATACCTGGAGAGGGTTTCGGGGATCAACGCCCCCGTGACCCGGTCTGAGACCAGGCCTCGTGGTGGATTAGGGTCTGATCAACCAGGCTATTACTGCTGGCCGCACGCAAACTGACGTACGAACCACAGTTGTTCAGGTACTGACTTTATGTGCCTGTCCAGTGTCTTCTTGAAGACAGCCAGGCAGTTGAACAGTCTTAGGCCCCTGACACTTATTGTGTTGTTTCTGTGTACTCGTGGCGCCCCCCAGACGCCTACACTGACTCCGCCGCCACAAGTAGAAAAATGGTCTTTGTTAAAGAGGATGTTTCTTAGTAAATAATGATGATAATTATAATCTAGTACATGTACAAGGTATACAGTCCTAGCTGACATCAATGACTTACTACTATATAGAAAGACCCTTATGTAGAGCATTTCGGGCAAATTAGGTCAATTTTAATGATAGGTGAACATGGACAGCAGGTGCCGTAAGGAAACACGTCTCAATGTTTCCACCCGTACCGGGTATCGACCCGTGGAGCTCAGTATATGAGCTGAGTGCTCTAGCAATCGAGCTGAGGAACACCTAATGTTAAGAAGTAATTCCTGGTTACGACAAAACAAAAAAGTTTCTTGGTTACGAGAAACATGAAGTATAATGCGACCCTTAAATAACATGTGTTCACTTACAGTGAGCTTTATCAAGTCACAAAGATCAGTGACTCCGACTCTCAGAAAGACTATATTAAAGAATAATTTTAGCGACTCTGTAAAGACACCGTTCTCCAGTCCCTCCTCGTTGTTATATCATTGCCATCAAAACTTTAGCAGAAGACAATAACATCAGTATCATTACTGCCCATACAGGTGTTTGTCTTCATCTTGAACAGTATTGATTATAGGATTAATATGCTCAGTCTACTGAACGACTGAGACACCTACAAACCTCTTTCCACAACCCAAGCAGACAACCTCACCAAGACTTTTCTGCGAAAGACTCGCCACATTCTAAACGACTCAGAGCAAAGGAAGAAACTTCTACAGGAACCTCAGACCTGCCAGAATGTATGGCCTGCCTGCCGGAGACTCACTAGCCAGGCACTGCATTGAGATCCATCTCCTCTGTGATAAGTAGTGCCCCCATCTCACCAACTACAAGGGATTCTAACAAAACACCTGTCTAAACTTTTGATTACAATCAGTCGAGCACATCTTAAGCACTCTGATCTCAACCACATCCGCAATATTACGTCAGGAAGACGACGACGACGACTCCAGCCTAGAAGTGACATCCCTTATTAACCAAGGTACTCACAGCACATGCTGTCTTAAGTTTTTTTGTACCTCATTGAATTGTGTTGGTTTTCCATGTTTCACTTTTGAAAATTATCATTTTCAACTGACTTTTGGATTGCAAAATAGGTTCCCCTTAAGGCTGTACTGGGGAACCATTACATGGAACATCATTAAACTGAGAGATTTTCCTTTATTATTCTCTTCTCGGTCACCTGGCTCCGTTATGTTTCAATGTCCCTGCACTCCAACACAGACTCAACCAGGTCGAGCCCTCAATTCAGTTAAAACCAGAAGGAGGTGACGACACTCTTCCTTTCCATGAGCTTCGTCATAGTCTGCTGCAAACCAACCAACAAACACGATCTTCTCCATTTCTACTCTCACCATGATAGCAAAACTAAACGGGAGTAATCATTGGTTTATTTCCTGTGTGCTCGTATCTACAGTAAATTCCTTGAAGAAAAATGTTCTTTAACTGAATAACTCTTTTCTAAGCTTGACTGTCCTCGCCACTTCAGGGATTACAGATGCCGTGCACGTAACATCTTTAACTCTCCTAGGCATGATAACACCGAAAGAAGATACGGAGTCTTCCCAGATCTCCATTTTCATAGTCGGTATACGACCTCTGTGCACTTACCTACTCTTCAACCTCTCCTGCGTTGAAAGACGACACTGGAAAGGCAGAATCAAGCAGTGGGAAAAAATATTTCAAAAGGATCATTATTGGGGTTGCTTGTCATTTTCCTTGACCTTTGCTGTATTTGCTTCTGAATGACATAATCTGACATTATTATTCCCATATCTTTCACCTGTTCTTTAAGTTGTGTGTGTTCTGCCGGGTAGGAGAGCAGCAGTAGTAGGGTGGAGGGTAGGAGAGCAGCAGCAGTAGTAGGGTGGAGGGTAGGAGAGCAGCAGCAGTAGTAGGGTGGAGGGTAGGAGAGCAGCAGCAGTAGTAGGGTGGAGGGTAGGAGAGCAGCAGTAGTAGTAGGGTGGAGGGTAGGAGAGCAGCAGTAGTAGTAGGGTGGAGGGTAGGAGAGCAGCAGTAGTAGTAGGGTGGAGAGTAGGAGAGCAGCAGTAGTAGTAGGGTGGAGGGTAGGAGAGCAGCAGTAGTAGTAGGGTGGAGGGTAGGAGAGCAGCAGTAGTAGTAGGGTGGAGGGTAGGAGAGAGGCAGTAGTAGTAGGGTGGAGAGTAGGAGAGCAGCAGTAGTAGTAGGGTGGAGGGTAGGAGAGCAGCAGCAGTAGTAGGGTGGAGGGTAGGAGAGCAGCAGTAGTAGTAGAGTGGAGGGTAGGAGAGCAGCAGTAGTAGTAGTAGGGTGGAGGGTAGGAGAGCAGCAGTAGTAGTAGGGTGGAGGGTAGGAGAGCAGCAGTAGTAGTAGGGTGGAGGGTAGGAGAGCAGCAGTAGTAGTAGGGTGGAGGGTAGGAGAGCAGCAGCAGTAGTAGGGTGGAGGGTAGGAGAGCAGCAGTAGTAGGGTGGAGGGTAGGAGAGCAGCAGCAGTAGTAGGGTGGAAGGTAGGAGAGCAGCAGCAGCAGTAGTAGGGTGGAGGGTAGGAGAGCAGCAGCAGTAGTAGGGTGGAGGGTAGGAGAGCAGCAGTAGTAGTAGGGTGGAGGGTAGGAGAGCAGCAGTAGTAGTAGGGTGGAGGGTAGGAGAGCAGCAGTAGTAGTAGGGTGGAGGGTAGGAGAGCAGCAGTAGTAGGGTGGAGGGTAGGAGAGCAGCAGTAGTAGTAGGGTGGAGGGTAGGAGAGCAGCAGTAGTAGTAGGGTGGAGGGTAGGAAAGCAGCAGTAGTAGTAGGGTGGAGGGTAGGAGAGCAGCAGTAGTAGTAGGGTGGAGGGTAGGAGAGCAGCAGTAGTAGTAGGGTGGAGGGTAGGAGAGCAGCAGCAGTAGTAGGGTGGAGGGTAGGAGAGCAGCAGTAGTAGTAGGGTGGAGGGTAGGAGAGCAGCAGTAGTAGTAGGGTGGAGGGTAGGAGAGCAGCAGTAGTAGTAGGGTGGAGGGTAGGAGAGCAGCAGTAGTAGTAGGGTGGAGGGTAGGAGAGCAGCAGTAGTAGTAGGGTGGAGGGTAGGAGAGCAGCAGTAGTAGTAGGGTGGAGGGTAGGAGAGCAGCAGTAGTAGTAGGGTGGAGGGTAGGAGAGCAGCAGTAGTAGTAGGGTGGAGGGTAGGAGAGCAGCAGTAGTAGTAGGGTGGAGGGTAGGAGAGCAGCAGTAGTAGTAGGGTGGAGGGTAGGAGAGCAGCAGTAGTAGTAGGGTGGAGGGTAGGAGAGCAGCAGTAGTAGTAGGGTGGAGGGTAGGAGAGCAGCAGTAGTAGTAGGGTGGAGGGTAGGAGAGCAGCAGTAGTAGTAGGGTGGAGGGTAGGAGAGCAGCAGTAGTAGTAGGGTGGAGGGTAGGAGAGCAGCAGTAGTAGTAGGGTGGAGGGTAGGAGAGCAGCAGTAGTAGTAGGGTGGAGGGTAGGAGAGCAGCAGTAGTAGTAGGGTGGAGGGTAGGAGAGCAGCAGTAGTAGTAGGGTGGAGGGTAGGAGAGCAGCAGTAGTAGTAGGGTGGAGGGTAGGAGAGCAGCAGTAGTAGTAGGGTGGAGGGTAGGAGAGCAGCAGTAGTAGTAGGGTGGAGGGTAGGAGAGCAGCAGTAGTAGTAGGGTGGAGGGTAGGAGAGCAGCAGTAGTAGTAGGGTGGAGGGTAGGAGAGCAGCAGTAGTAGTAGGGTGGAGGGTAGGAGAGCAGCAGTAGTAGTAGGGTGGAGGGTAGGAGAGCAGCAGTAGTAGTAGGGTGGAGGGTAGGAGAGCAGCAGTAGTAGTAGGGTGGAGGGTAGGAGAGCAGCAGTAGTAGTAGGGTGGAGGGTAGGAGAGCAGCAGTAGTAGGGTGGAGGGTAGGAGAGCAGCAGTAGTAGGGTGGAGGGTAGGAGAGCAGCAGTAGTAGTAGGGTGGAGGGTAGGAGAGCAGCAGTAGTAGGGTGGAGGGTAGGAGAGCAGCAGTAGTAGGGTGGAGGGTAGGAGAGCAGCAGTAGTAGTAGGGTGGAGGGTAGGAGAGCAGCAGTAGTAGGGTGGAGGGTAGGAGAGCAGCAGTAGTAGGGTGGATGGTAGGAGAGCAGCAGTAGTAGTAGGGTGGAGGGTAGGAGAGCAGCAGTAGTAGTAGGGTGGAGGGTAGGAGAGCAGCAGTAGTAGTAGGGTGGAGGGTAGGAGAGCAGCAGCAGTAGTAGGGTGGAGGGTAGGAGAGCAGCAGTAGTAGTAGGGTGGAGGGTAGGAGAGCAGCAGTAGTAGTAGGGTGGAGGGTAGGAGAGCAGCAGTAGTAGGGTGGAGGGTAGGAGAGCAGCAGTAGTAGGGTGGAGGGTAGGAGAGCAGCAGTAGTAGGGTGGAGGGTAGGAGAGCAGTAGTAGTAGGGTGGAGGGTAGGAGAGCAGCAGTAGTAGGGTGGAGGGTAGGAGAGCAGCAGTAGTAGGGTGGAGGGTAGGAGAGCAGCAGTAGTAGGGTGGAGGGTAGGAGAGCAGCAGTAGTAGGGTGGAGGGTAGGAGAGCAGCAGTAGTAGGGTGGAGGGTAGGAGAGCAGCAGTAGTAGGGTGGAGGGTAGGAGAGCAGTAGTAGTAGGGTGGAGGGTAGGAGAGCAGCAGTAGCAGTAGTAGGGTGGAGGGTAGGAGAGCAGCAGCAGTAGTAGGTTGGAGGGTAGGAGAGCAGCAGTAGTAGTAGGGTGGAGGGTAGGAGAGCAGCAGTAGTAGTAGGGTGGAGGGTAGGAGAGCAGCAGTAGTAGTAGGGTGGAGGGTAGGAGAGCAGCAGTAGTAGGTTGGAGGGTAGGAGAGCAGCAGTAGTAGGGTGGAGGTTGGCAGTCTCCTTGAGTTTCATCTTGTGATCTTAGCACCAGTTCAACGTACCGTTGTCCATAAGGTCGTGTCCGTGGCCTGGCGGAAGGACGGAAGTGGCGGAGCAGCAGCAATAGCGGCTCCAACAGCAAAAAGAAAACAGCAGCAGCAATAGTAGCAACAGCAGCTGCAGGAGCGGTGGCGGCAGTATCAGTGTTACCCAGCAGCTGTGTTGTAAATACGGGAGGACTGGGAGAGGGGGGGATGTGGCATGTAAATATTTCATACCATACATAAGTTTGTCGCCATACACACACGTGTCATGTACCGTAGTTTCTACAGTGGTGGTGTTATGTACCCTAATTTCTACAATGGTGGTGTCATTGGTGTCATGTAGTTTCTACAATGATGTTGTCACTGCGGTGTTACAATGGACGCCTCAGCTTTGTGTAAACTTTTGAACCTCAGGTTCCATTCACAACTGAAGTAGGTAGTGACTCGCTTGAGAGAGGCAGTGAGACTACTGAGGAAGAGACAAAGACTACCGAGGGAGCGAGAGAGCGCGAGCGAGCCGAGATGATGTGCAGAGGGAGACATACACAACCCAGAGAGATTACCGATGGAGAAACTGAGAGATGCGTATGGAAATTAATGAGAGATACAGATAGGTGGAGATTACCGAGTGGCGAGATAATAGAATAAGAGACACTTGACAGAAGAGACTGGTTTTATTACCCTGCCTTTGTACATGTGTGTATTCTGGTCACACGTGTTCAGACACTGTGAGAATTGACAGTGATCAACTCTGCTGTGATATAAATCAGTCAGGTTTTCAAAGATTACTTTCCAAGGTCTGCCCCAGAGGCCACTTCCACGGAGAACGTTTGAAGACGTAATTTTTTTTTAACGCTGACGTGACTTGCTGCTCCTATCTTGTTCTTGTTTCAATTACTGCCAACATTTATTGTCTCAAGCACTTAACTCGTTAATATGATTGTTATTCAAGTACAACCATAACATATGCGAATGATTTGTTAAAATGCCAAGTGCATTTTGATGGTTAATAAAGGCTTTTCATAGCTTTGATGATATTAGTGTAGTCTTCAGACTGTTTTTTAATTATAGAGCCGTGAAAACTCTTACTCGTAACTCTACAGTATTTCTGTATTTTTATCATGTGGAATCCAGCCAGGAATCCTTCTCTGGCCACACTGACTTGTTTTTCTTAGTGAGAGGCGTGTTCGCTGTCATTCGTGTTATGGAACTAGAAATGTCTTGCCACTGTTGCTCGCCAGTCTGGCAAGAAGTGTTATTGAAGACAATATTTTGGCTAGCTTTAAAAATAGGATTAGATATACGTGTGGAGATAGATGGGCGAGAGTATGGGCCTAGTGTGGACTAGTAGGCCTACAGCAGTGATAATTATCAATGAAAGAACAAAAGAATGAACCGCGCTGCCAGACGTGAGCCACCCATTTGATACATCCTAATTAGAAATTATTATGCATAAATTGTGTTGAATTTCGTCTAGGTTAACCCCAACAACGTAACCTAGCTTAGAATACCTAATATACGGCTTTTATCGAATCAAGATATTGAAAGATGCTCCAAAACAAACTTTATTCGGTAGATAAATTGACATAGTAGTACATGGGAAAGACAAACAGCAGGAGGACCCATGATCCATATGGAGGATGTCTACTGTTGTGTCGTCATTATACATTAGTAGCGTAGAACTGTGTAGTGGTTGAGAGATCATTATCTATACATGAAGAAATATAAGATCATTTGCTTAATCATCACACCAGAAAGTAACTTACTGGAAGACGTGATAATATGGAAGGAAGAATAGAATAAATGAAAGTCAGGGTAGTTATCGGCACAATTTAGAGTGCCGATGGAGCTGCTAGTTTATTGTGCAACCATTGCTCATCCTGTGAGTTTATTGTGCAACCATTGCTCATCCTGTGAGTTTTAGCCCCAAAAACTAGGATTTCAAAGGTCACATCCAGTATTCATCAAATCCACTGGCGTTATATAAAAAATATATTAGTTATTTCACTTATTACAATTTCGTCATATTTTAATGTGAACAATATAATATGAAGATTTAAACTCGATAAAAGTAAGCATCTTATTACCACTAACATAATCGTCATTATTGGGCTGCTGTCTCCCCGAAAACAGTTCATTCATCTAGTCTACACAAAATGTGGATACAATCTCAAGATTTCAGCTATCTTATTATTACCATCAATGAAGTGTTTTGCCATATCCTATAAGGTTTGCATGGAGGCGTCTGAAATGTTGGATGTTTGGACAGTCAGTGTATGGCCCGGCCTCCGTCAGCACACTTTACATTTTATTCCAGTGGCATCTCTACAAGCAGTACTACTACTACTAGCAGCGGCGGCGATGATACATTGTTTATGATGGATAATTGCCCTCATGTACTTTTGTCAAACAAGGTTACTAGTTTTTTGTGTGTGTATTTTTTAAGCTTATGTTTGAGAACCTAAAATTATATTCTTATTTAATTCTTATTTGTTCCTAGAGGCTTATGTGAGAGGGAGTAAACAAAAACCTAGTTAGGTTTGATAAGGTTTTGTCAGGAAACAGGACAAGTGTTTCTTGACTCTGGTCTTAGATGACAACTCGCCGCTGAAGCTTTCCGCTGGCTTGCCTGTCAACACCTTTAAAAGTATGGTTATGATTATAACCATTGAATACCAAAAAACTAGTTTTCCCTTCGTAATTTGTATATATCTGCATGCTACTTCAGGTCTCAGGCGACTTAGAGCAAGTAATGATGAAAAGGTGACTGTTATAATTAAACTGAGATTGTAGATTCACAGCTAGAGAATTGTCAACATTCCTTGTCTAAGACTCTTCAACCTGTTGCCAGAAAACGTAATATTTTATAAATAGTGACAGAAAAACTGTCTTGTATAGGAACTGAGACAATTTCCTATGATAAGTACCAGATCAGTCAGGGTGTTATGGCTATGCAGGCCGCCAGCAGCAATAGCTTAGCCATAGTCCAGGTTACCAGAGTATAAATCATTGTAGGTGGGTAGCAAAGTCAGTGTTACAGTCGTTAGATAAAAGATTTCGTCATGTACCAGACAACCTGACAATTGTAGAGTATAGTGAGGCCATGGAAGTTACGGGATATATCGCAATTATATAAGCCAGGGTAAAGTAGGTACTTGTCAGGCACTTGTACTCTCTTGTGTTGTCAGGCACTTGTACTCTCTTGTGTTGTCAGGCACTTGTACTCTCTTGTGTTGTCAGGCACTTGTACTCTTGTATTGCGTACTCTTGTCTTAGTCATCTTTTCTCTCACCCTCGAGCTGCTGCTTTCCTCTCACCTTCGAGCTGCTGTTTTCCTCTCACCTTCGAGCTCCTGTTTTCCTCTCACCCTCGAGCTTCTGTTTTCCTCTCACCCTTGAGCTGCTGTTTTCCTCCTCCGAGTGTCCCCTTTACTCTAATGTTAAACTCATTTCAGGTCTTTGTAATTATGACATATTTGTGATGGGTTTCTAGGATTTTTCAGAGAGAATAGCCTTCTTTGTTGAGTAAAAATTAGGCTGTCGCTACCAGTAGTCTGTATGCCTATATGCCAATTACAACTGGCTGCTTTGGCATACATTACTCCAGTTTATTCTTGATAATTTCTAACCATATTCCTGCAGTATCTGCTTTTTTATATCTGCTGGTATGAAGCTGGAGTTGTGGACGACGAATTTTGGCAAGAGTGTTCTCTTATTGTGAGTGATGCATCTTGTTTCACTACACTTCCTCCCATGACTCTCACTCCAGTAAGTGATGGCAATTCTTAGATTGGGGTCCTGACCCTCGAGTATTTTCTATGTATATATTATCAGGTATCTCTCCTCCGTTCCAGAGAGTGCATTCCAAATTTATGGCATTCACAGATTGACTATGCGGGGAGTAAACGATCTCTACATTTTCTAACTTTGATGTCTCCGCTTCCTTGAACGGAGCTGTGAACACAAAATAATACGAACTCGAAAGACCAAGTGTTTGGAATAGTACCACCTTAAGCGTTTTTTCTTGTTTTAAGAGGGTAGAATTCAAATTCTTTACACGAACCTTGTTATCCAGGCAAGAACCATTGTTATGGCGTCCCTGTGATTGCTTTTTCAGCTGCACCAGTGAGTTTCGAGAGGAAGCTATCAGTGCATATACTTGATGGATGAAATGCTCAGTGTAACATCTGACGTCATTATATTTGCCTTCAAGACAGAACTTGAGTTGAGATTATTTTGCTTAAGAAATGGAAATAATTAGTGGGAAAGGAAAAGTATCGCTGATGCCTTTCATTGTAAACATTGTAAATGTGATGAATTAAAATCTGAGTTGTGGGTATTCTTATCATTTGTAGAATGTCTTGCCTGCTGTGAAGAAATTTTAGAGGGCTTGTGTACAAGGATTAAGCTGGGTGTGCATGTGATGTTGACGCTGGTAATGACAGTAATTTCAGCGAAAATGTCTCTATTGCTAGGGTAATAAAGGTCTTTTGTCTTATTAGATACCTTGGTACACATGTTGCTAATATTTAATGTCACATGAAAAAATCGATGAGCACTACACAATTTAGAGAGTAGATATGATCGGACCCTGGAGATCAGGAATCAGTGAAACAGGTCGATACAACTTTTAGTCTAGGTCATTAGTTACATGTTAAGTCCGAACTGACACAACTAGGTGAGTACGGTCCCTCCCCTCCCCACGCCCTGAGTAATACACACTTGCACTCAGTTTTCATTATACAAGTCTCTGGCCTCATGATGAAAATTAGGCACATACGCAACATGTCTCATTTTCGCCGTCCAGTGGCTTTATCAATACAAATTCAAGGACATAATTTGAAGACAGTAGAACTGCTTGACGCTAAGGAACTCGTTGTCTTTCACCTACTGATAATGCTTGCATCTCAGGCCAAACTTTTCTTCAGTAAAGATAGCTAAGTGTAGGACATACGTCTTACTCATCAACATGTCGGTATTGTATACTGTTTTACATGGTAATCTCACACTTGTGTTGGTATGCGTGTACAAGTTATCAGTGGGCGGTGGCTGAGGTGGATGTATTTAGTATCACTGGATTTATGGTGATACAGACTTTCTATAAGAAAGTCTTACATTCAATCGACGTTTTAAATTAGTTTTTAATGTCTCATCTTTTTTAATGATTTACCATTATTTTCGGAGCAAAATTATTTTTGAGAATAGTGTCTTCTTTCACGACAGAAATATTAATGTATGTATATGTAATGTTAATGTATATATGTAGGTTCTTTATTACATTTACATGACAGTTATTAGTCTCAGCTCCAGGCCCCACCTCTCATCTGGCCACTTGGCAGATTCACTCTCTCGTAGCTTCACGAGATTTGTTGTACCTGCTGTTGAGAGACATGTGCAACAGTTGGGTATTGTTATTCCGAAACATTTCGCCTACACAGGAGGCTTCTTCAGTCGAGTACAGAAAAGTGAGCAGAAGCAGTAGATGTAAAGACGATGCTATCAGTTCATCACCCTCAGCCTCTAGTCTTACTTATCAACCTGTCGGTATTTTATGCCTTTTTAATATTCACCTGCTTTTAAGGCTTGCCTGCTTCCACGACTTCCTCATCGAGATCATTCCACTTCCCGACCGCTCTAAGACTGAAGAAATACTTCCTAACATCCCTGTGGTTCGTCTGTCTTTAACTTCCAGTTGTGTCCTCGAGTATGTGTATGTGCGTGCACATATATGATGGTGAGTGTATGTGTAAACTGTTTTCATAACTGACGATAGAACAAGGTAACATTATGACGCTGTTACTAACATTGATGTATGCACCAACTTTCCGCTGCATCAATCTTTCGCAAAATACATTAATTGTTCCAAGCTGTTGTATTACCTGGAATTTACCTGGAGAGAGTTCCGGGGGTCAACGCCCCCGCGGCCCGGTCTGTGACCAGGCCTCCTTAGGTCAGTGTCCCAGGATGCGACCCACACCAGTCGACTAACACCCAAGTACCCATTTTACTGATGGGGAACATAGACAACACGTGGAAAGAAACACGTCCAATGTTTCTACTCTGGCTGGAATCGAACCAAGGCCCTCACCGTGTGAAGCGAGAGCGTTAACCACCAGGCCACCAGAGCTTCCCCTCAAGAACGAAACTTTCCTTCATAATTACCCAGTAAGATGTAATTTCTTGACGGAGTTTTATTTTTTTTCACTTGTGAAAACGCAGTGTTTATTAATATGACGAAAAAAGTTATTTTCTGCGTGAAAGCACTTTGGCAAGCTCACTGGACCAAGACCTTGACTATTTTTTTTTTTTTTTTTTTTTTATGAAATTCTTGGTAGAAATTATAAGCATTTTGGGTCTCACCCGAGTCAAGTTTCAATCTAAATCGACTCCAGTTATGCGTTTAGTCGTAGACAGGACTCGGTGCTCTTGTTGAGTTGGACCTCTCTTGTAAAGTGGTGCAGCTGCAGAATTACCAGTAGTAGAATCAGCAGCAGCGTAAATAACGTAGAATGTACACAAGAAGAAGCAGCAGCAGGTAAATCAGCAGCAAAGGTGACAGCGGGTATATCCGCAGCAAAGGCAACAGTAGCGGGTAAATCCGCAGCAAAGGCAACAGTAGCGGGTAAATCCGCAGCAAAGGCAACAGTAGCGGGTAAATCCGCAGCAAAGGCAACAGTAGCGGGTAAATCCGCAGCAAAGGCAACAGTAGCGGGTAAATCCGCAGCAAAGGCAACAGTAGCGGGTAAATCCGCAGCAAAGGCAACAGTAGCGGGTAAATCCGCAGCAAAGGCAACAGTAGCGGGTAAATCCGCAGCAAAGGCAACAGTAGCGGGTAAATCCGCAGCAAAGGCAACAGTAGCGGGTAAATCCGCAGCAAAGGCAACAGTAGCAGGTAAATCAGCAGCAATAACGTCATAGACGTGTAAGTTGTGCAAGTCGTGGTATATAGCACAACTGGTTGACAGCTGCAGCTGGGGTGAGACCGGCAGCTGCACCAATGGGAAGCAGGGCAGGTAGCCGCTAAGGGAAGTATCAGGTAACCTTGACACACAAACACACGAAGGTCGACATAACAAAAAAAAAAAAAAAAAAAAAAAAAAAAAAAAAGTGAAGAAAACGAGCTGGAGTCAAAAGATAATCTGTGACGGAAACTTTCAACTGTGGATGCCATGACTGTTCACTGAGGGTGTTTAGACATGACTGTCAAGACGGTTGGGCCAGTCATGACTGTCTTCTAGGAAAGTTTTTTTTCCTCTGTTTCTCGAGGAAAAAAACTTCGGAGAAGTTGTATTTTTAAGCACAACTTTTGTTGGGTAAGTGGACTCGTATTCAAGTTAAGAGGTTTATTAATGTCTTAATAAATGTGTCGTTAACTTACGTCTGTGCTTTTACTTGAGTGTTGTCAGTGTTATTACCAATATTTACAACAAACATTGTGTTACAGAAGCAGCGTCTGTCACTTCTAGGGTGTAATAGCTCACCGGTAATCACTGAACAACATTGAAATGACCAGATTTTAGGTACCATAACCTAATCCCCCCCTCCCCTTCCTTCCTCCCTCTCCTTCCTTTCCCCAGGTGTAGATCATGTTATATCAGGATTTAGTTTGAAAGGTAAATTTTTGTAAACATTTCGCCCACCTGGGGGCTTTGTGAATATTAAAAAGGTATAAAATACCGACAGGTTGTTAGGTAAGACACATATGCAACAGTTAGGTATCTTTATTTCGAAACGTTTCGCCTACACGGTAGGCTTCTTCAGTCGAGTACTGAAAAGATGGTAGATGTGAAGACGATGTAATCAGTCCATCACCCTTGAAGATATAGTTTTGAGGTGGTCAGTCCCTCAGCCTGGACAAATATATATATATATATATATATGTACATATATATATATATATATATATATATATATATATATATATATATATATGTACATATATAGTTCTTCTATATTAATAAATTTTATGACAGTTGGTCTTAGTGAACCGACCTATAAAATAAGGACATGGTAAAGATACATAGTGAGGTGAGACTGAGTTACTTTCTTAATACGTCGGTGGTTAATGTATTGGAAGTCAGCAAAGGCGAGTGACTATTTTAAGACTTTGAATTTCTGAAGCATCGCTTGGAAATGTGAGCAGTGACAAGGTTGTCGCTAATGATTCGTGAAGCAGATGACTGTAGTTTGTAGTCTTCCTGGAGTCCTAGTGAAAATAATTACCCAAAGTTTACGAAATACTTCAGTTGACATTGTACAGTGTATGACAAAACTGACATATTGCAACGTCATCTTATTGAACAGTGAAGCTCTTGTTTTTTTTGTAACTACTACCTGTTGTTGTTTGCTGTTGGTGCCTCTATTAGAGGCCTGAGGTAGCATAGACAGTAAATCGCGGACCCCGGTTCGAGCCCTTCATCCAACCTTATATATATATATATATATATAATATATATATATTTATAGATATATGTATATATATATATATATATATATATATATATATATATAATATATATATATATCCTTCGGTAAGGCGCTGGAAACATTCTTTAGAGATTCTGCAGTTGCTGCAGCTTTGTCAACTGCACATTAATGTTGCGAATCTCCAGTTCCACAACGTCCCAAAGGTTTATGTCAAATTCTGACCCTATCCGCATGTCGCAGCAGAAATCGCGGTTCGACAGACCAGGAGACCGGTCTTTAATCTGTTTCCTTTTCTCAGTTGACAAGAGTGGACCTGTTTCTGCTGTTCGGTCTGAATAACAACTGAACCTCTTGACCATGTCCCCATATTTTGAAACATTGAGGCTCAGCCACGTGATTGGCTAATTAGATATTTGAATTAACGAGGTGTACAGGTATACATGACTCAGTCATAATGACACGATTGCAAACACACCACTGTATGGGTGGGGATTGAATTCTCGGCAAGTGGGTCTTAAAACACCAGGTCAGTTCGTAAGCCGAACTGGGTGGCTCAGTGGCTTACGAAGCAGGGTGGCTCAGTGGCTTACGTGCTAGCCTGGAGTTTTACAGGCTCACTTGCCGCAAGTTCAATCTCCACCCGTACCGTGGTCTGTACAGGTGTACCTAATCAAGCAGACTGTGTGTGTGTGTGTGTGTGTGTGTGTGTGTGTGTGTGTGTAATATGCTTAATAATAACTGCATATTTCGACCCCCTTCTGGGGTCTTCTTCAGCAGATACACAAATGGAAGGAGAACATGAATTTTCACAAATAACCCACACATAGAAGAGAGGAGCTTACGACGACGTTTCGGTCCGAGTTGGACCATTTACAAAGTCTCACTTGTGTAAATGATCCAAGTCGGACCGAAACGTCGTCGCAAGCTCCTCTCTTCTATGTGCGGGTTATTTGTGTATCGTTCCCGTCACGGTATTGTGCCTTTTTTGTTACTTAGAACATGAATTTATATGGTTGCGCTTCTGAGCTGTGCAGATGAACATGGAGCGTCAGGTCAGCACGTGGAAAGACAGGTCAAGGAGTGAGTGCGATGACGTCTTGAAGTAGGTAACTTGTACGAAGCTTGAGAGCTGAGCAGTTTCTTGTGGTCTTAGAAAATTTGTAGGATTCAGTTTTTTACTTAAGAATCTTACTCATAACAGTATATCAAGTGGGTGCCACTAGGGCAGCCGTGGGCTGAACCAACTTGTGTGTGTTGTGTTGATTCGTCACTAGCCTAGAGGTGTGGGCCAACCTGCGTAGCAAACTACCACTTTAATAGTCTATTGTTCCAGGTAAACTGTGTGAACCTCTGATAATATGAGGTAAAGTTTATTTAGTTGGTATTGATCAATTAAGGTGAGTGGAGCGTAAGAGGAAGCATCACCGTGACTGTCCCAGCACTACTATTCTCAAGGTCTTCCAGGTATTTGCTGTGTCATATCCTCAGGCACCTGGTGTGTGATTCCCTCGGGCACCAGGTGTGTGTGACACATCTGGGCACCTGGTATGTGATTCCCTCGGGCACCAGGTGTGCGTGACGCACCTGGAAACCTGAAACAGGTGATGCAGCTGTCATTGTTGGCTATTTCCACAATTGTCATGAAATATACAGTAATGAGCAAATACACACGTAACTATCATACAATTTTCCTAAAACAAATTAGCCAGTACCTGAATGTTTTCACGAGCCTAACTTTCCCCTGGTGCAACTCACAGTAGTGGGCTGGCAAGTGCACGTGTGTGTCAAGTGCTGGGTGGGCAGGAGCAATAAGGGCGAGGAATGGAAAACTTGACCCCGGACGTGTCGACGTGCCGGGAATCGAACCGTAGAGCTTGTGGTTGTCGGCGGAATGCTCTCATCAGTGACCTGCTCGTCACCATTGAGTGACGGGTGAGGGTGTATGCAGCAGACATTACAGCAGGGAGAAGTGTGCGTGCAGCAGACAGTACAGCAGGGAGAAGGGTGTGTGCAGGAGACAGTACAGCAGGGGAGAGGTGGAAGACAACAGCAGACAGTACAGTAGGGGAGAGGTGGAGGACAGCAGCAGACAGTACAGCAGGGGAGGGGTGGAGGACAGCAGCAGACAGTACAGCAGGGGAGGGGTGGAAGACAACAGCAGACAGTACAGTAGGGGAGAGGTGGAGGACAGCAGCAGACAGTACAGCAGGGGAGGGGTGGAGGACAGCAGCAGACAGTACAGCAGGGGAGGGGTGGAGGACAGCAGCAGACAGTACAGCAGGGGAGGGGTGGAGGACAGAAGCAGACAGTACAGCAGGGGAGGGGTGGAGGACAGAAGCAGACAGTACAGCAGGGGCGGGGTGGAGGACAGCAGCAGACAGTACAGCAGGGGAGGGGTGGAGGACAGAAGCAGACAGTACAGCAGGGGAGGGGTGGAGGACAGCAGCAGACAGTACAGCAGGGGAGGGGTGGAGGACAGCAGCAGACAGAACAGCAGGGGAGGGGTGGAGGACAGCAGCAGACAGTACAGCAGGGGAGGGGTGGAGGACAGAAGCAGACAGTACAGCAGGGGAGGGGTGGAGGACAGAAGCAGACCGTACAGCAGGGGAGGGGTGGAGGACAGCAGCAGACAGTACAGCAGGGGAGGGGTGGAGGACAGCAGTAGACAGTACAGCAGGGGAGGGGTGGAGGACAGCAGCAGACAGTACAGCAGGGGAGGGGTGGAGGACAGCAGCAGACAGTGCAGCAGGGGAGGGGTGGAGGACAGCAGCAGACAGTACAGCAGGGGAGGGGTGGAGGACAGCAGCAGACAGTACAGCAGGGGAGGGGTGGAGGACAGCAGCAGACAGTACAGCAGGGGAGGGTTGGAGGACAGCAGCAGACAGTACAGCAGGGGAGGGTTGGAGGACAGCAGCAGACAGTACAGCAGGGGAGGGGTGGAGGACAGCAGCAGACAGTACAGCAGGGGAGGGGTGGAGGACAGCAGCAGACAGTACAGCAGGGGAGGGGTGGAGGACAGCAGCAGACAGTACAGCAGGGGAGGGGTGGAGGACAGCAGCAGACAGTACAGCAAGGGATGGGTGGAGGACAGCAGCAGACAGTACAGCAGGGGAGGGGTGGAGGACAGCAGCAGACAGTACAGCAGGGGAAGGGTGGAGGACAGCAGCAGACAGTACAGCAGGGGAGGGTGGAGGACAGCAGCAGACAGTACAGCAGGGGAGGGGTGGAGGACAGCAGCAGACAGTACAGCAGGGGAGGGGTGGAGGACAGCAGCAGACAGTACAGCAGGGGAGGGTTGGAGGACAGCAGCAGACAGTACAGCAGGGGAGGGGTGGAGGACAGCAGCAGACAGTACAGCAGGGGAGGGGTGGAGGACAGCAGCAGACAGTACAGCAGGGGAGGGGTGGAGGACAGCAGCAGACAGTACAGCAGGGGAGGGGTGGAGGACAGCAGCAGACAGTACAGCAGGGGAGGGGTGGAGGACAGCAGCAGACAGTACAGCAGGGGAGGGGTGGAGGACAGCAGCAGACAGTACAGCAGGGGAGGGGTGGAGGACAGCACCAGACAGTACAGCAGGGGAGGGGTGGAGGACAGCAGCAGACAGTACAGCAGGGGAGGGGTGGAGGACAGCAGCAGACAGTACAGCAGGGGAGGGGTGGAGGACAGCAGCAGACAGTACAGCAGGGGAAGGGTGGAGGACAGCAGCAGACAGTACAGCAGGGGAGGTGTGGAGGACAGCAGCAGACAGTACAGCAGGGGAGGGGTGGAGGACAGCAGCAGACAGTACAGCAGGGGAGGGGTGGAGGACAGCAGCAGACAGTACAGCTGTCAACAATAATAGGTTCAGCCGCATAACCTGAATTATGCAGACATTATTTGGCCTCATAAGGGTAGCCCACAGTGACGCTGGAGTGGGACAATAATAGGTGGACCAGGTGGTCCAGGTGGACCAGTACTCGCCTAGTTGTACTCGCCTAGTTGTGGTTGCAGGGGTCGATTCACAGCTCTTGGCCCCGCATCTTCACTGGCCGCTACTGGGTCACTCTCCCCGCACCATGAGCTTTATCATACCTCTGCCTCCACTACACCGCTTCCCCAACTATTACACTTCCTGACTACTCTGTGACTGAAGGAATCCTTTCTAACATCCCTGTGATTTATCTGCGTCTTCAATTTCCAACTGTCTTCCCTTGTTGCTGTGCCCCATCTCTGAAACATTCTCTGCCCACCTTGTCAATTCCTCTCAGTATTTTATATGTCGTTATCATGTCCCCCCTATCTCGCCTGTCCTCCAATGTCGTTAGGTCGATTTCCCTTAACCTCTCCTCGTAGGACATACCCCTTAGTTCTGGGACTAGTCTTGTTGCAAACCTTTGCACTTTCTCTAGTTTCTTTACGTGCTTGGCTAGGTGTGGGTTCCAAACTGGTGCCGCATACTCCAATATGGGCCTAACGTACACAGTGTACAGGGTCCTGAACGATTCTTTATTAAGATCTCGGAATGCTGTTCTTAGGTTTGTTAGGCGCCCATATGCTGCAGCAGTTATTTGGTTGATGTGCGCCTCAGGAGATGTGCCTGATGTTATACTCACCCCAAGATATTTTTCCTTGAGCGAGGTTTGTAGTCTCTGCCCCCAGCCCCCAGACTGTGCTCCGTCTGCGGTCTTCTTTGCCCTTTCCCAATCTTCATGACTTTGCACTTGATGGGGTTGAACTCCAGGAGTCAGTTCCTGGACCAGGCCTGCAGCCTGCCCAGATCCATTTTGTAGTTCTTCCTGGTCCTCGTCCGATTGAATTCTTCTCATCAACTCCACATACTCTGCAAACAGGAACACTTCGGAGTCTATTCCTTCCCTCATGTCGTTCACAAATACCAGAAACAACGCCGGTCCTAGGACTGACCCCTGTGGAACCCCACTCGTCACAGGTGCCCACTCTGACACCTCGCCGCGTACCATAACTCGCAGCTGTCTTCCTGATAGGTATTCCCTGATCAGTCAGGTTGTTGGTGCTATCTCAAGAGTGTACGTACCGGGAGGAAGCCGCTCTGAGCCACTGTTTGACCTGTCATACGAGTCTGGTTGTGAAGGCTGTGTAAGCCTGTGGGCCGCTGATATTAACAGTCTTCTTGACCAGACGGTGCAAAAGTCATTCAGGTTGTAAATGGTGTGGTGATACCGACCAACTGTGGAAAAGTACTTTTGTACACTTCAGGGCTGATGAAGCCACTAGTGTCGAAACATTTCATTTAATAAATGTCCTGAACTGTACAGTGTCCTGAACTGTACACAAATGTCCTTTTCCAGAAATATCCTTAGGAAATCCTTCAGGTGCGACAGTCGACAGTGAAATCTGGTGTTAGGCCGGACTGGATGATAGAACAGTGGAAATAGGCCACAGTTAGAACGTTATTGTGCGAGACTGTGAAGAATGTTAAGGTTGACGTCGACTTTTCTCACTATCATGGTGTTTGACGGTTGTGCTTAGCTAAACTTCTTCATAATTGCTCTTCTCTGTGGCAGCATATTTTCTTCAGTGACACCCGAGATAATACTACATGAGTTCTAACCCCACTCGTACTGTGTTCTTTTACAATCGTATTATTACGATTTCGTGAGTCATGCTAGTGTTCTTGGTGGGACAGTGTTGGTTTAGCGACACATTACTGATGGTGGGCTTGCTGAGAGACGTGGACGCTTAAAGAAACCAAGCCATGATGATACTCCTCAAAATGAAATCAAGCCGTGATGCTCTTCCTCAAAATGAAATTGCCACTTCTATGTATAACTTGCAATCGTCTGTGTATATGCTGTGGTGTATCAGGCATACACAGTCGCCTCCCAGCTTTCGATCTCCCTCCCACATGTCATCGTATGCATGTCTCCATGTTGACTACTCGTTCATAGTTCCAGGGGTCATTACCCCCGTGATCTGGTCGCAAACCAGGCGTGGTTGATAGCCTTATTATTACGGAAGTTCATGCTTGTAGCACATGACTCTGGTTACAGGGAATAAACAATTCGTTGTTTCTTCATGAATACGATTGTGGCTGTCTTGGCGATTCTCATATATGAAGACTGGTAGAAAAGTAAGAGATGTGCAACAGTTAGGTACCTTTATTTGGAAGCGTTTCACATACACTGTCAGAGGGAGTAATTTCAGTATGCAGATTGGAACCAGTCACTCGAGTACATTCCTGGTAAGACAAGATGACTAAAATCTAGCACACTGCCGGAGGGAGTTTTTATTAATGTCAGGCATTAGTGATCTCTGGAGCGAACCTCTCCACCCCTTCATTCACTCACATCCTCTCCTGGAAAAACTTTAATAAATGTGGGAAACACTTGAGAGTTCTTGATGCAGTAGCAAATTGAGTAAGATTTAGAAACAGGTGGACCCTGGGTGTGGCGTGATATGAGAATATTGTCAGACTGGTAACACTATGAGAATATTTTAAGAATGGTAGCAATATGAGAATATTGTTAGACTGATAACACTGAGAATAGAACTTACCTAGCTGTCTTTGCAAGGTTATCTTCGATGAGGATAACTAGTGGTCGATCACAAGGGTAGGTAGTAGTAGTAGTAATTTACACTGAAATTTGAGTGTGATTGTTGAAATTTCAGAGGGAAAGCAGGGGTGTGAAGACTTAGTAGTAGTAGTGATTTGTTAACGAAAATATCTTGGAACAGTTCTCTCAGATAACCCGTTCAGGTGATTAATCAACCACTGGCTTACTAATGTTGGGTATTAGCGATAAAGCAAATGCCACAGCTTACCAAAGGTATATATTTTCCTTCTTGTTACAACAGATTCATTACATATTGTATTAGGATGATTATTATTTTTTTTATCAATATGAAAGTTAGATAAATAATATTTTTTTTGACCTATGTATGTCTACGTGATGATGGTGCACAATGTTCCCCACATACCAACAACTGATGTGTGGAAATGTTGCCGTTCAGAGGGTTATCTGAACTGTAATGTCTGCGCACTTATGGCAGAACAGCTATTGAATGAGTGGTGAATGTTTCCTTATTTTGGGTTACCCTGACTTGGTGGGGGAAAGAACTATGTAAACAAAAATTTAACGAGGGAGATTTATTGTAAGAAAGAGGCCAGGTTAACGCTGTTTCGTCATTCCCTTGGTAGAGAGAAGGAACGGTGGTAGCTATTTATTACACTCTCGCTACCTCTCGTACCTATGTCAGCGTGTCTGCCCCGTTACCCATGCTAATTGAGAGAGCAGGATGAGACTGGACTTCAAAGTGCTACTTAGTAATAACATACCTGGCACAGTGATGCCAGGTCACTAGGTTTGTATGCTTGTGAACCAGACAGTCTCCATTTTGACTTAAGAGTGCCTGGTTGCTTTCTTACTCAAGGATAATAACTTGACAGGTGCTTGTCAAACGAGAACTTCTATAGTGGTAGATGTTGCTGGGGGCGCTGCCCCCAGCAACATCTTGACAGTCTCCTATACCAACCTGCTTTACAATGTTAATTTCCTTACACTAATAAACGTCATCTTTTAAACGTTCTCTATAAATTTAAAAATGCCACTTTAAATAAAGTTTGTGTAGGCTCATTTAACCACAGATCATAAAATTAAAACGCCAGCGACACGTTTGGCACCACAGTAGTTGAACAGCGCCAGGAAATCTGTAAACCTGTACGAGTACCACTAGTGTGTAGAAGGGGGGCGGGGGGGAGAAAGTTATGGAGGTTATGGAAAACTATGAAGATGTAATCTACCTGCAGATTACCTCGGATGTAATCTACAAAAATCAGATGTAATTTTATCTACTTGTTTAAACAGGCAATCAACAAAAACGTTTGACGTCAAGCCGGGCTGCGAGGGTAGAAAAACTCGAAACTGATCACAGGTATATACACAGATTAGATTTTGCCACCGAGGTGGCTAGTTTATTGTGCACCCCATATCCATCCTGTGGACGGTAGCGCAAGAGCATATGGATACACAAAAGGTCTAGGAACTAGGCTCCACAAGGGTTAACAGTTGTCCATTTGGATTTGTATCTACAGTTCACTTACCTGTTACAAGCAAATTTAGGAAATTTGCTTAGTATATCTGGTATCTTATTTTCATTAATAAGATATCTTGACATGTCAGTTAGGTTATTATACTGTCTATCTCTATATTCCTCAATAAGTGGACAGTTAATTACATAGTGTTCAAGACAGTGACCATATGCCTGACCATATAATTTACTGCCAGAAGTACTTGTAACCAGGCCTAAGCCTGGCCACTACACCATCAGTCGGTCTGTTCACAGATTCCAGATTCACATTGCAAGTTGCTAGTTGCAAGTTATCATAGTGGGTTATAGATCTACTCAGACTTCTAACTGCATTCCTATAACATTCATTTTCATTACTGACTTCTCTCCTAATATTATTCCTAATGCTAGACACATATATACCAATGTTACGTCCTACATTCTCCTTCAGGGTGCTCTTCTTGGCTAACATCAACTTTATCATGAAAGAGTAATCCATTGTGTGATGGGATCCATAGCAATTGTACAGTAATTCCTTTTTCTCGAATTTTTGAGTATACCTGGCTTCTCCAATGTACATGTTATTGGAGTCACTATATGAGTTAAGAGCATTCAGTGATGACGTATAATCAGTAATGATGATAGTCAAGTTGTGCAAGAAAGGTATAAAATACCGACAATATGAAAGTTATGACACATGTGCAACATCTGGATATCTTTATTGTAGACGTTTCGCCATCCAGTGGCTTTATCAATACAGATTCTAGGACATAATTAGAAGACAGTAGAACTATATACAAAAGATGAGGTAATCAGTCCCTCAGCCTTGGAGTTAGTGTTTACAGCATCGTGGTGGAGGAGAATCTGGAGCAAAGGCAAGGAGACTGGCGGTTATGTAGGCTGAGGGACTGATTACCTCATCTTTTGTATATAGTTCTACTGTCTTCTAATTATGTCCTAGAATCTGTATTGATAAAGCCACTGGATGGCGAAACGTCTACAATAAAGATATCCAGATGTTGCACGTGTCTTAAAATAACAAAAAAGGCACAATACCGTGACTGGAACGATACACAAATAACCCGCACATAAAAGAGAGAAGCTTACGACGACGTTTCGGTCCGACTTGGACCATTGACAAAGTCTTAACTTTCATGATAGTCAAGCTCAGTGCCATAAGCGCCATTAGGATTGCAAACAATTCAGTTTGCAGTGTAGGCGCTCAGTTGTTAATTCTTATGCCAAACTCGACAAATTTATTATCGTATTAATTAGGGAGGTGGCAACAAAAGCAGATGCAGCCCTGCCAGAAGACTCCTGTTCAGATCCATCAGTGTATATAACTTGTGATAACTTATTACTACCAGCTAGGCGAGAAATTTCTTCTTGAACAGTTGCTTTAACAAGTGATTGAAGGAAGGGATTACTAGCAATGAGCAACTTAGGAGGAGATTCCAGGTATGTGATATTAAATGATCACATCCTCCATGGAGGGTTGAGATGCTCTTGTCTACAGTGATACAGTTCATTCATGTTTTCACAATCCATTTAGGTCTGTGTGTATTTGCTTCTAGACATTAGTAAGATTCGTAGTGACAGAGTCTGGATCATTTCTTAACATTCTAATACCGAGCACAGTGTTTATCTCAGTCCTATGACTGATACTAGAAATATCAAGCTCCTTCCTCACTTTAAGAAGCTTTGTAGATTTGGGACAGCCAAGAATAATTTCGAGAGCTTCATTTAGCATTAACTACAAGGGTTGGAGAAAACTTTTTCTAGCTAATATCAACATGGGAGCAGCATAATCAATTAAAGACCTGCCGTAGGCTATGTACATCCTTCTCACTATTTTCACACTAGCACCATAGTTAGGGTTGTACTAGCCAGCAACAGCTTTGAGAGCATTTAGCCTATGTTCGCATCTCTTATTTAGTTGGAGTATGGTGGATTTATTTTAGGGTACGTCTGCACTAAGATATCTGTAAGATATATCGTAGCTAATGTTTTCACCCTGCAAACAGATGGGTGGTATGCACAGGTAGGCGTTGTTGCTTATGACATATTAGCAAGGAAGATGCACACCATCCTCCTCACCCCTCCACTCCTCTCCCCTCCACTCCTCTCCCCGTCCTTGCGACGACGGTGGGAACGGGGTTGTAGTAGTTCAGTACCTCACTAGCACGCTAGTAACGAATTAGTAATGTAGGTAGCGAATTTTTGTAGATGTTAGCTTGTTCCTGCGTTGAAATCACTTTATTCCCTGCCAGTTGTAGTGCTTTACCAGTCATACAACTCTCCCCACCGTCTGTGTGTTGGCCTGTTACACATGATGTATTGTTGATACACTGAGCTACACAATGTTGCCACTACCAACACTGTGGGTTTAATAGTGGATGTATTGTTGATACACTGAGCTACACAGTGTTGCCACTACCAACACTGTGGGTTTAATTGTCGATGTATTGTTGATACACTGAGCTACACAGTGTTGCCACTACCAACACTGTGGGTTTAATAGTGGATGTATTGTTGATACACTGAGCTACACAGTGTTGCCACTACCAACACTGTCGGTTTAATAGTGGATTTATTGTTGATACACTGAGCTACACAGTGTTGCCACTACCAACACTGTCGGTTTAATAGTGGATTTATTGTTGATACACTGAGCTACACAGTGTTGCCACTACCAACACTGTCGGTTTAATAGTGGGGTACTTTCCCATATCTGTACCTAGCGGAACAGCTTGACTTCCAAACAGCATGGGCGTTTTCGCTCCTCGATTTTTTTCCCGATCCAAGCCTCGACAGTTACTGTTATTATAGATTAGGTTTTTGTTATTTAATCAGTATTTGCGTATAGTTAACAGCTTGTAACTTGTGGTAGTCTATTACAGTGTTGGTATCCCCACGCTCGCTGTTAAAGGCTGGACTGAACGGATGCACCCAATCTTTTCAGGGTAAATATTGAAAGTTGATTATGCAGTAAATTGTTGGTAATAACAGGAAAGCCATTGTTAGTGCCTGCATCCTGCTGTACGCTGAAACAGATCTTATTTCTCCCCCTCTTATCCTCTTTCCTTCCATCAGATTACATGGGAAAAGCTGACAGCAGGAACCGCTACGCTCCACATCTCAAACCATTGCTGAGAGGTTTTTAACTATTGACTATATCTAATTATGTCTTGAAACTTGCAGTAGTTTGATTTTTACTAGTAATTGTTCTAGTATTGTTATTTAGAGTGGTAGTAGTACTGATACTGCTGCTGTGACCAACCTCACCTCTACTTTCATACTCTGGATCTTTCATTATCGACTGATTGTCCTAAAAGTTTCTGAATTACTGTCATTGATTTCCACGGCTTTCTTCAAATTTGTTTGGACAAACTCTTCCGTTCTCCCTCGATTATTTAGCTTGGTATCAGTGCAGGAATAAGGTCGTTAAGTCAGCAAGGACTGTAACTTGGGACAAAGTCAGCTGTGAGTATCGTCTAGTATCATTGTACATAAAATCAGTGGGAATACCCACCTGCACTCTCCTCTATCATCTCAGTCTTTACCAACACCATCCAAAATTTTATGGTGCTGCCATAGTTCAGTGGTAGACCGTTCGGCTCATAACCTGAAGGACGTGGTTCAATCCCGGGCGAGTAGTATTTGTTTTGTGATGAGGGCCGCTGGCAGCAACAACCTGCTTGACTTGGCAGTCAAGGAATTCTGGCCTATGAGTAAGTTGCGGGAGTAGAAGAACCCTCGAAATTGGTGAAAAAAAAAAAGTGAACTGGTGGAGATAATTGCAAGATGGTAATAGTGTCAGTTGGATAATATCAGAAACTGTTTTAAACGCTAAATAAACTAAAACTAATAATGTTTGTAAATCAAAACAAACAAAACAGTGTGAGGAGAAAGTCTTGCATGTACTTAGACCGGTGTTTGACGTTCATTTGTTTTAACCTTGGTCTAGTTATGGGTGAGTGGTATTTTAAGTGCATCCATGCATATGTTGTTCTTGCCTCTGTCTGCCCCCCCCCTCCACCACTCCACTGAATTCAGTCGACTGATAGTTGGCATGAATCACAACTATATTTGAATACGTTGGGTGTCAACTCTTCACTACCATAGGCAGCAAACATCCACGAAGGTGTTACCCTTCTTTTGTACGTGTGTGAAATGGAAGCTTGTTAAATGTTTTGCACTCTGGCAGAATTGCTGATTTTCTCTCTCTCTCTCTCTCTCTCTCTCTCTCTCTCTCTCTCTCTCTCTCTCTCTCTCTCTCTCTATCTCTCTCTCTCTCTCTCCTCTCTCTCCTCTCTCTCTCTCTCTCTCTCTCTCTCTCTCTCTCTCTCTCTCTCTCTCTCTCTCTCTCTCTCTCTCTCTCTCTCTCTCTCTCTCTCCCCCCCCCCCTTCCCTTCCCTTCCCCCCCCTGAACATGTAATATAGCAGGTAGATCGTATAAAGTACTTTCGGTGTACACTTACCCTGACTTGCCTGTGTTGTTCTTTATAGCTGATATTTCTGTAATATCGCAGTTTCACCTCCATAAATACCGAATCATTTACTCGTAGATCTTTCTCCTTGCACGTTGTCTGTAGCTTCTTTAATTCCAGGTTGTATTTCGTGTCTGATTTTCCCTCTCCTGTCCACTCCTAACCCCTCTACTCCTTAACTCGTATCGACTGGTTTTATTGATTTCTGGCCTTCACACCCCGATCATATCTGCTCTTGAAACTGTGTTAGGCGTTTGCCTCAGTCACTTCTTCAGGTAGTGTTTTTCCACTTATCCTAAGACTGTGAAGAAGTACTTCCTCACGTTCATATGGCTTTTTTTGTGTCTTTGACTGTCTGCAGTGGCTACTACACTTCTGTCCTCAACAGCCCGTCTTTATTAACGCCCTCTAATCCTCTGAGTATTCCATGTGTGTACAGTCACCATGGCTTCCCTGATCCTCCTCTGTTTTAGTGTTAGTTACTGTGACAGATCAACTCACCAAGGCACGGAAGAGTTGTAGTACTAACGCCGCAGTCTTCACGCAAGACACGAAAGGGAGCCAACCAAGGCCGGGCCACCTCTTAGAAAAGACCCGGGCGAATCTAGAACAACAACAACGTCAGACACCATTCGTGACATTACCAGACCAGGGGACATAATCAATTAGCATCAGTGCTGGTGCATGCCGTGACAAATAATATATAGAAGAAACGTCACGGAACTTAAATCACAATTCTGGATGACCAATACACTTGTAGGACTCTCAACAAGGTGTTCGTCATTCGTGGGGACAAACATGGACACCTCATTACGTAGAAAGTCGCCAAACTTATGAAGTGATAGATTCTGACGACAGTGGCTGGAATCAGTGATCTTCAGAATAGAAGCAGAGGACTTTCAGCCTAACAAAACCATGACACAGTATCTTATATGGAAAAAAAAACCGGCCTATAATCCAACAATAATTTTAACCTAAGTAATGGAATAGTAGGCTGACAGCAGCACTCTGTTACCTGCATTATCAACACCTGATCTACCATTCTTTATTGTTCTTGCATCACTTTCCTTCAGTATGTAAATATGTAAAAAAGTTTCAGACAGATACGAGCCTGGCCCATGGCCGGGCTCAGAGAGTAGATATACTCTCGAAATTCTTCAAAGGTATATCTTCAAAGGTAGATACGATGTAAATTGTTTACAAAACCGTTATGTTGAATGTCAGACAAACATCTGTTAAACACATTCTTCAACTTGTCGGTTTTCTAAACCATTTACATCATGTAAAAAAGTATCCTCTGTAGACTTGATAAAATCGAATCCTGAGCGAAACGTTGTCCAGATTAAAGTTTGTTCTGTATGTTGTCTTCATATCCCTAGAGAGATGTAGCAGCCTTGAGTGTGTGGGTGGAGGTCCCCGCTGTGACTCACAACTGTCTCCTGGTAACTGCTGCTGCTACACACTATTATCATGAGTAGAAAGCATTTCATGACCACCCATCATATCCGCTGAGGTAAAGTAACCTCAGTTTCAAGGCCATACAGGTTTACTGTAGACGCAGCTCCTCCTCCAGCTTCACCGGTGTGCGTGGGGATGACATCTCTTTAAGAAATTACACTATGTTCTTCGCTGCCTGACGTTATCCGCTCGGTAAACTATCCGTAGAGATAGATTAATGTAGTTTAACCTAATCTAACATGGGACATTTAACTTAATCTTTGTCAAAAATAATAACACCTTGTTATTTAACGTTTTTTTTTTTATTTTCACTGTGGAGTTGGTCCTTCATTTCCAGCAAAAACAGCACCAGTTCGTCGAGGAATTAATTCATATATCATCAGAACAATATCCAGGGAAATTGTGAGCCATTCCTTAAGCAAAACCTGCTCTAACTCAAACAAAGACGACAGTGGAGGAAATTGGTTTTTAACTTGCTGTTCCAGTTGACTTAACAGATGCTCGATAATTAGATCCGGCGATTGTGGGGTCACTCCAAGTCTTCGACTAAACATTCATGTTCTTTATGACAGTTTTAAACAACTAGCGGTGTGAATTGATGCATTATCATCGTGGAAGACAGCGCAAAAAGGAACCTGAAACACATTTAAATTGATTATTCAAGTCATTCGACAGTTCAGTCAGCAAGTGTTCATATATATATATATATTATATATATATATATATATATATATATATATATATATATATATATATATATATATATATATATATATATATATATATATATATATATATATTATGACAAGGTACGGAGTGCTTTACAATCACCCACACTGGACCAATACCTTGGCGTGTAGCATGAGGCTACGTTTGATCAAGGCAGCAGCACTTTCAGGGAGAAGGCTTACAGCTTTTCATCATCCCCTGCATGCATCTTCCTTACTGGAGATTTGAACAATGCAAAGGAATTCGTGAGCATGCGAAATATACACAAACACTGATCTCTGGCTGAAGGAGACTCGAACATACGAACCTTAGGACCAAGGTACGCAGTGCTTTACAATCTACCCACACTGGACCAATACCTTGGCGTGTAGCATGAGCTACACGTTTTGATCCAAAGGCAGCCAGATTTCAGGAGAAGGTTTACAGCTTTTCATCTATCCTGCATGCATCAGCCTTACTGGAGATTTGAACAATGCAGGAATTCGCGAGCATGCAGAAATATACACAAACACTGATCTCTGGCTGAAGGAGACTCGAACCTACGAACCTTAGGACAAGGTACGCAGTGCTTTACCAATTCTACCCACACTGGACCAATACCTTGGCGCGTAGCATGAGCTACACGTTTGATCCAAGGCAGCCAGCTTTCAGGGAGAAGGCTTACAGCTTTTCATCTCATCCCCTGTATGCATCAGCCTTACTAGAGATTTGAACAATGCCTTGGATCAAACGTGTAGCTCATGCTACACGCCAAGGTATTGGTCCAGTGTGGGTAGATTGGTAAAGCACTGCGTACCTTGTCCTAAGGTTCGTAGGTTCGAGTCTCCTTCAGCCAGAGATCAGTGTTTATATATATATATATATATATATATATATATATATATATATATATATATATATATATATATATATATATATATATATAATACCGTGCCGAATAGGTAAAACTTGCAATTTTTGGCTTAAATATCAATGCTCTTCTTGCCGAATAAAGCAACCGGAAATTTGTGTATAATAATTTAGCAAAAATCATTCTGAACCTAACGAATGAAATATACACAGCGTTTTGTGTGCAGTGTACCATTGTATACAGTGTCGTGTGTGTAGTGTAGCTGTGCATACAGCACCAGGTGTGTAGTGTAGCCGTGCATACAGCACCAGGTGTGTAGTGTAGCAGTGCATACAGCACCAGGTGTGTAGTGTAGCCGTGCATACAGGACTAGGTGTGTAGTGTAGCCGTGCATGCAATACCAGGTGTGTAGTGTAGCAGTGCATGCAATACCAGGTGTGTAGTGTAGCCGTGCATACAGCACCAGGTGTGTAGTGTAGCAGTGCATACAGCACCAGGTGTGTAGTGTAGCAGTGCATACAGCACCAGGTGTGTAGTGTAGCAGTGCATACAGCACCAGGTGTGTAGTGTAGCAGTGCATACAGCACCAGGTGTGTAGTGTAGCAGTGCATGCAATACCAGGTGTGTAGTGTAGCCGTGCATACAGCACCAGGTGTGTAGTGTAGCAGTGCATACAGCACCAGGTGTGGAGGGAAGGTAATAACAGTGACAGTGGGGGTGGGGCTGACAGTGAGGGCGTGGTGGAGGTTGCACTGTCATCTCCTGCTTGACATCACTGCTTGCCACCAATTTGCGCCTCGCCCCACATGGCGGTAGCACCAGCTCCTGGGAACCACCTGTTAACACCACCTGGAGACGGCACCGGCTCCTTTGAACCACCTGTTACCGCCAGGTAGCGGCACATGTCTTTCACTGAGGAACATTCTTACCCAGAGCGTTGGTATCCCCTACATTGGCTTAATATAGTAGTCCCTTATGAAGATTGGTATCCCCTAGAGTACATCTTGGAAGCGTTGGTATCCCTACAGTTTCTTAGGAACGCTGGTATCCACTAGGGTAATCTCTAAAAAGCGTTGGTATTTCCTTGCTATTCCCTTGGAAGCATTGGTGTCCCACACGCCATTACAAATATTAGTCAGCTGTTATGATGTAAGAACAGTATTACTACTACAACCTCTACTTCTACCACTATTATTACACTACTACTACTATACTATTGCTACTATAATACTATTAAACTAATAATATACTACTTCTATGTATAGGTCATATATCGCCTGGGGAAGTGGAATGCTGTCAGGTTTAAGGTGAATAGAAGAATAGGTTCAGTTCCTTTGATAAAGTGTATTAAAACAACGTGAAGGTAGGTGGACACACGCTCTTGTAGGTCAGGTCTTGAAGAGTGGTGTTAGCTAATACCAGCTGACAACGTTCATAAGGTGACGCTGGGTAATGTTTCAGAGAGTTTTTGTATCACATATGATTGTCATTTTCCTGTACCGTGAATGTTTCCCTAGAGATCTGTCGCTTTTACCCTCAGCTGAAGGGGCAGAGGGGGCAGCGCGCCCTTAGACACGACTCTGTGGTAATCATTCTTGTTTGATGTTAGGTACAAACTGGAGAACCTACCATCGTATCTTGATGTGACATTGTGATGCTTATTTATTTTTGTATTAATGTTGGTAGAATTACTGACAATATGTTGAGTAAAAGGATTACAGTAATAACTAATGTGACATTTATGTGGCAACAGCCTTTGCTTTCTCAGGAGCTTTATCAAGCCGTCTTGATAAAGCTCCTGGGGGGCGAAACGTTACCACAATAATCTGTCACATTAGTTGCACTTGTGTTCTTTTACCCAACTTATTTCTTTTTACCGATCGCTAGGACAGTGGAAGACCTCGGTTAGATGTCCAACTTTAAGATGCAACCAAATTAGGGAGTGTCGTGAGACTCCGATAACAGAAGCAAAAACACCAATAACTGAGATTACTTATGTAGAATGACCGTTCTGTGGACATTCTCTTTCTCTCTCTTTCTCTTTCTTTCTCTTTCTCTCTTTCTCTTTCTTTCTCTCTTTCTTTCTCTCTTTCTTTCTCTCTCTCTCTCTCTCTCTCTCTCTCTCTCTCTCTCTCTCTCTCTCTCTCTGTGTGTGTGTGTGTGTGTGTGTGTGTGTGTGTGTGTGTGTGTTTCCCTGAGACAGAGTGCGACGATCACCTGGAGATTAACTCTTAAAACCTTTGCCTGAGGAAAAAGTTATGAAGATTTTTTATATAGATTAGTTAAATTAATTTTTTATAAAATAAAACTGTATTATAAAAATTTTTTGCTACAAGACTGTCAGTCTTATAGCAAAATATAGAATTGGTATATTTAAATTTTTCATGAGAATATTAATTGTTTTTGGGATGGTGGAGGTGGTCTGGGTACAGTAACAGTTATCAACATTGAGAAAGTGCTGAATAATGAAGGAAATTGAAAATTGAGCTGTGGAAAAAATCGTTACCAAGCTTCATTATAACTGTTTTTATGAATAAGACGCATGTGCAACAATTGGGTATTTTTATTGTTAAAAACGTTTCAGCTAGGCCTCTTCAGTCAAATACAGAGCCAGCAGGCTTAGTAGCGAAGTAAAGATGATGTAATCAGTCCATCAACTTTGGAGAAATAGTATTTGTGGTGGTCAGTCCCTCAGCCTGGAGAAGAGTTCAAGTCCATGATATATTTTATACTATTTTCAACATATGGTTTGTAATGCTGGTAGACGTGCTTGCTGTAGCAACAGACGAGCATGACATCTTGCCTGGTGGGGTTCTCAAGATGATTTCTGACATCATCGTTCCCGTGGCTCACTCTTGGACCAGGTGTTCCTCTTGTCAGCTTGACTAGTGCACGCGCGCGCGCGCGCAAGCACGCAAGCACGCACGCACGCACGCACGCACACACACACACACACACACACACACACACACACACACACACACACACACACACACACACACACACACACACACACACACACACACACACGTGTACGTCAGTATTAGACATGCTGAAAATTAACACAAATGCAGTATAATGCGATCCTTTGTTGACGACGTTTCGCCAACAAAGTGGGCTTTATCAATTCACAAACTGATCTGCCTGGGCGAAGAGTACTTGAGTATATATAGTGTGGAGAATGTTGGGTAGGTTGGATTTGACACGGCAGGTTCGTCTCATATACAACCTACCCAACATCTGTTTGTAACTTGATAAAGACTACTGTGTGAGCGAAACGTCTTCAGTAAAGGATATCATTATACTGCATTTGTTTTGTTTTTCATCGTATCTGTATTTTATACCTTTTATCTCCAACATTAGACACGGTGATCGGTAACTTGCTGCAGGTACTACCAAGTTTCCTCGTGAAGTTAACTGACACTTCAGAGGAAGATCTGGTTGAGGGTAACAAGTGGGGTGAGGAGCTAGCTTCTTTTGACTTGCCGATGATAGTTGATTAGAATAAATTTTCATCAAACCTTACACTGGGAGTATGTTGGTAAACACACACACAGGGAGGTACATCCGATTTGTCATGTACGTTTAAAACTAAAATCTGATAACTGATTTGGACTAATAGGATTGCTGTTCCTTTCTTCATCTCATCAGTGTGTAAGATAGCGAGTAAATTTTACAAATTATAATATTACTTACAATATAAACCTATCATTATTTTCATGTTTCTTAAAAGTTCTTACTCCTATTCCTTTTAACATTTTCCTTTCTACTGTAGGTCTGGTCTGATCCACTTATAAATAACAATATTATTTCACATTTAAAATTTCTACTATTTCTTCGAATAACGAGGAATTTTATGATATAATTGGTAGTCCTTGGAGAGCTTGATGCAGGATGTGCTACAGTCACGCTGATTGTCTGCCCTCCGGTGTGTCTGCATGGGGGACGGTAAGCGCTAAACCCATGTGGGTCATTTAGGCATGAAATTAAAATGACAGGATATTACAGAAACAAAACTGGAAGCTCCGAAGAGGAGACGAAACCACTTCCTGCAACAAGTGCCAGATGAAGAAGGTTGTCTGATGGCTGCAAGTTTGATTGACCTGGAAATCCGACATGTCAGATTGTACTCCACAAAGCTGCCACGGTATGAGAACTTGAACAAACGTCAGGGTCAAATAAAACAGTTTTGGAACAATGTTTGGTAGTCTCGTTCTTTATTGTATTATATTATATTGCTGATAACTGTAGGCTCGGGATAATTTATATACTGATGTAACTAGATATATCATCTTAATATGCATTAATACATGAGTGAGAATATGCTGTTTTCTTATGTACCGTTAAGCGCTAGAAGTCCCTCATAGGATGGTAGCTTTAAGACGTACATGTGGACATGATGATCCCTGGCATTAGCCTACTGCATGCAGGTGTGAACTGAGGTGAAGGAGACTTGTACTGACTTGTACTTCAGCGCTGTGACTTGTAGCTCAGGGTAGTGACTTGTACCTCAGCGCTGTGACTTGTAGCTCAGTGGTAGCACATTCAGCTCACATCTGAAAGGACATGGGTTTAATCCCTAGCCGAGGCGAGAGGTATGGGCAAAGCACCTGCTGCCGTGTTTACCTAACAGAAGTGTATATCTAGGATTTACTAGACTGTTTTTGGGTGGCATCCAAGGAAAGAGGATCTAAGACCACAACGGAAGTAAGCACCGCTGCTTAGCTTTTTAGCATTGTTTTGGGTTAAAACCTCTTCCAGGTTAATAATCCCAACAGTCGTCGTCATCGTCATGCGTTGAAGTATCAGTAAATAGTGTGCTCTCGTGTCATGCAATAATCGACACTATTGTTGGCATCTGCCAAGATTAACTGAATTAATGTTGGTGGCAAGTATTGTCCCGTCTACTGTTAGTATTAGTGTGTGGCGAGGGTTTTATACACTGAAATATCGCACAGTAACCAGCAACTCATCCTCCACAACCTAAGTCAGTTTCTTGCACACTGTTTCAAGGTAACTTTTCTATTTTTATTTATGTCAGTTTAGGTTAATATTGTTACGTTAAATTCTCGTCTGTTCACAAAAAATAACCAATTATATACCACAGCAAAAAATACAATAATGGAAACTTTTGAAGGAGGATCAGAACATGAAGACCCACCACACACATCATCCCCTCCTAATACATGGCACTCTAGTAAAACTACGAGAGTGGGAGCCTGTTGACGGAACTGTGAACAGTTCAAATTTGACTGTTTTACACCAGCCAGGTTCAGTGGCTGACAGTGTTCTGCTCGTTCTGCACACTAGTTTGTATCACATTTTATCGTATATTTGTAATATTTATGTCGTGACCTAACCCAAATATGTGCCGCAGACCCTATATGAAAGATGACATATTTATTAAGAGGATGGGTTGCTACTATACACAGTGGTTGCTTCACTCTACTGTTAGTCACACGTCCAACTATCTGAGCCACAGTGAAATATTGGTTGTTCAGGAGGATAGCTTGCCGTTTCATAGCTGAAGGACTGTCTTGACATACACGGTTCCTTCCGAAATTTTTATAAGATTTTTTCCATGACTGAATAAATGATTGATGATTAATATTGCTGCTGCTGCTGCTTCTTTTGCTGCTTCTGCTGCTGCTTCTCCTTTTGCTGCTTTTTTTTTGCTGCTGCTTTTCTTTTGCTTCTGCTGCTGCCGCTTCGTATATTGTACGAAATCGAGTGTTGAAAATGTTTTGTTAGTTGCTTCTGCCTTGTGTAGACGTTTCTCTTGTTTAGTAGATGTTGGAGTAAAGTTACAGACTGTGTAGCACAGATGTAAAGCATAATAATAATTATGATTAACAAAGTTGAATAGTTTCGTATCGTAGTTGATAAAAGAATAAATATTGTGCAGTCTCCTAGGTGAGTGTAATATGGTAGTATCTTAATGGAACATCCAGGCTGCACATGGTTGAGCTTAGATGACGCTGAGTATGGACGAGATATTGGAGCGGGAGGGCCGTGAGCAATGTGGAGGGATGGAGTAGGAATGATGGAGGTCTTTGATGCGAGGAATAGAATAGGAATGATGGGGTCTTCGATGCGAGGGATGGAATAGGAATTATGGGGGTCTTTGATGCGAGGGATGGAATAGGAATTATGGGGGCCTTCGATGCAAGGGATGAAATGGGGATGATGGGGGTCTTGGATGCGAGGGATGGAATAGGGATGATGGGGTCTTCGATGCTAGGGATGGGATAAGTGGTGAAGATACACACATTAATATGCCACCCGCAACACACTGATCCACCTCCTAGTTAGCCAGGATCATTACGTAATGCTAATTGATCTTCATTTTAATAATGGTTGTCAGAGTGCTCTGGTCAGCATAGTAAACAATAACGATAGTGTATATCACAACTCAGTTACAAATTTATGATGAAACTAGACCAGAGGCCAACAGCTTTTTATTATTCAAGTGAACCATATTAATGTTTCACTTTTCTATAGGAGGCAAACTTCAGAAACATTAAATAAAATGCAAACATAGGTAGTATCTACAGAAATTTCAACCAAAATGACAACCAGTCAGCGGGATGCTGACTGCCTCCTGTTACTTCACCTCGCCTGTCTGCAGTATAGCAGCCACTTCTCCACGCATGTGCTATACATTTCTCAAGATTGATAAACTGAACACATCGATTCCAGGCTGAGGGCTTCATTACCTCAAGCTCCTCATCCTCCACTGTTCTTCTCTGTATTGGACTGGAGAAGCCACTGGCTGGCGATACTTTTCTGTAATAAAACTTCCTAAATGTTGCACAAGTTTCATTCTTCAACTTGTGTGGTTTTCTAACCCATTTACATCATAGGAAACTTAGTGCAAAAAATGAAGTGTTTTGTTATCTAAAAGGAAAAATACAAGTAAGAGAAACATGTTTATTTATAGTGACGACGTTCATATCATTAGCGAGCGTATCAGTGTTTGTCTGTGTTAGTAGGCTGGATTCTAGGTTGTCCTTGTTGAGTCTCAGCATCTGTGAAGTGTGATGCATCTTGAGGGACACACACACACACACACACACACACACACACACACACACACACACACACACACACACACACACACACACACACACATACATTTACAGTACCACGAGTTGGTGATTCCTCAGTTTGGTTCCGTCCTAGACCAGTTGATCACTTGTTACTTAATAATGGTCCAGGGCGGACCGAAACATCAAATTTTATCTCAGTTTTGTGGGTTACGTGTAAATTGTTCCACCACGGTGTTGTGATATTTATGGGTTACGTGTAAATTGTTCCACCACGGTGTTGTGATATTTATGGGTTACGTGTAAATTGTTCCACCACGGTGTTGACATTTTATTATAATTGATTTGTGCCAAATCACAGTTTCGTGGGATCGTAAACTTTTTAGATTTTATCACCTCCCCAGCATCTTCACTTCCGGCTTCTCCTCTTCCTCTTTTCTGCTGGATAATTCCAAACTATTAGTAACTCTGATGGATGGAAACTATTGAAAGTGCCGTAGCTGATGAACCCGTGATGTAACACTTGACAATATCCTCACCACCTTACTGAAGTCTTCCAACTCAGACTGACAGATATGATTATCTGATATATAAAATAGAAAAGCAACTGTTTTTTGTTTCCACTGTGGCAGACCTATTGAGTACAGTAGTTGCACACTGCGAGTGTACTCGAATTCGTTTAGTAAAATCTATCAGGAGCTAACTTTCCCCGTGTAATTATTTCCGGGAACAGTGACCACTGGCGCTACGCCACTGAGAGAAACTCTTAATGGCTACAGTTTTGTCCAAAAGTGCACTCGTCGGACACAAGTCAAATGCAAGTTGTTTCCATCACTTCATGAACCCAATCACATCAATAACATTTTATACAGTTCAGTTGCAGACTGAATTGGTATATTTGCTTCAGTTCAATTAGAATTGCTTGGAAGTTGAGCCCTAGGTGAGGTGTACTCCACCCTCCCTCACATCCTCAGGAAGTCACCCACAATAAAGCTAATTCCCTAACCTGTCATCCAAATAGGACGGGCGTTTTCCAACGCATTACAGATCGTTGATTTCTGCCCGATCTTAACTACAACGATTAAAGACGTATGTTAGATTAATGCAAATTAAATAAATAGGTTAATATCGTAATATCGACATTGATGAAATAAAATAATGAAACCAGATGAAAAGACAGTTTATGCATGACTTAAGAAATCGTAATGACACGATTGCAAATAAACCATACCCCCGGCCGGGATTGAACCCGCGGTCATAGTCTCAAAACTCCAGCCCGTCGCGCTAGCCACTAGACCAGCTAGCCACAATAAGATATGGTGTAGAAATATACCTAGTTGGATGAATCTTATTGTGGCTAGCTGGTCTAGTGGCTAGCGCGACGGGCTGGAGTTTTGAGACTCTATGACCGCGGGTTCAATCCCGGCCGGGGGTATGGTTTACAGTTTATGCATGGTAACACGCGCCTGAAGTTGGAGGATGGACTGAACCCTCAGGTTCCTTTATACTGCAAGGTGAGCAGGAACACCAGGTCTACCTGGAAAGTATTCCTGGGATCAACGCCCCTGCGGCCCGGTCCATGACCAGGCCTCCCGGTGGATCAACTTGGCTGTTACTGCTAGCCGCACGTAGTCCAACGTACGAACCACAGCCCGGCTGATACAGCACTGAAATTAGGTATTTGTCCAGCTCCCTCTTAAGGCAGCCAGGGGTCTATTGGTACTTCCCCTTATGACTTGTGGGAAGCTGTTGAACAGTCTTCGGCCCCGGACACTGTTGTGTTTTCTCTTATTGTATTAATGACGCCCCTACTATTCGTCGGGGGTATGTTGCCTCGCCTGTGTATACACTTGCCCAGAGAACCGACAGGTTGATGAATTAGACACTTGTGATACACGTGGGTATCTTTATTGTTTCGCCAACCAGTGGCTTCCCAAGTCCAATAAATTCTTGTCAGACGTAGCAACATCTTTAGGTCTTAATACAGGGAATTCTACGCTTGCCTAGCCTATAGGCATGACCTACTTCCACCTGGGGATTTATCCAAGGTGACACCGTCTACGACTGCTTCACCTCACCTGTCTGTAATATATAAACTGCTCCTCTGCGCATAAGCTGCACTTTTTTAAAGATTGATGGACTGGTCTCATCGACTCCAGGCTGAGGGACTGATTACCTCAAACTCCTGATCTTCAAACATTGATTTCTGTACTAGAATGAGGAAGCCACTGGTTGGCGAAACGTTTTCACTGTAAAGATATCCAAGTGTTGCACAATTGTCTAATTCATCACACTTGCTCATACGTCTGGCACAACCTGGGGATTCATTGAAGACAAATACCCTCGTTGTAATAGTGGTTGAATAAGCGACAATGTTCTTGAACATTAAAATGGTATAAAATACCGACAGGTATTTTATAAGACACATATGCAACAGTTAGGTATCTTTATAAGACACATATGCAACAGTTAGGTATCTTTATTTCGAAACGTTTCGCCTACACAGTAGGCTTCTTCAGTCGAGTACAGAAAAGTTGATAGAAGCAGAAGATACTTGAAGACGATGTAATCAGTCCATCACCCTTACCTAACGACAACGTTCTTAGGTAAAAGGACACGTGTGCAATAATGCATAACTGCTTGACAAAGTTTCTGGAGAGCGAAACGTTCCCACAAAAATGTCGCGCTAGTTACAAGTGTGTCCTTTTTACCTAAGAATCCCCTCGTTGAGATTGATTTTTAGACTCGGAGATGTTCTGGTCATGCTTCAGTATTAGTCATTTATAAAATTGCTGATAACTGGCACATTTATTCCTTTACTGGGATATTGTCTCGCTCTCTCCGCTCCACCGTTAGTACCTGTGGTTTTTCAACGGAAACGTAACCTTCCGGTGCACCCACAAAGGTTCATTGGATTTACGTGCACACCTGTACGTGGTCCCGGGGGTATACCTGTGTATGGTTACATTGTGAGGAGCACCTGCAGTGTTCCTCTGTGCCCACTTGTGGAGAACACCTGCAGTGTTCCACTGTGCCCACTTGTGGAGAACACCTGCAGTGTTCCGCTACTTGTGGAGAACTGTGTATGTGCCCATTAGAACACCTGCAGTGTTCCGCTATGGTGGAGAACACCTGCAGTGTTCCTGTGCCCATGTGGAGAACACCAGTGTTCTATGTTGTGGAGAACACCTGCAGTGTTCCACTATGCCCACTTGTGGAGAACACCTGCAGTGTTCCACTGTGCCCATTTGTGGAGAACACCTGCAGTGTTCCACTGTGCCCACTTGTGGAGAACACCTGCAGTGTTCCGCTATGCCCACTTGTGGAGAACACCTGCAGTGTTCCACTGTGGCCTTTTGTGGAGAACACCTGCAGTGTTCCGCTATGCCCACTTGTGGAGAACACCTGCAGTGTTCCACTGTGCCCACTTGTGGAGAACACCTGCAGTGTTCCACTGTGCCCACTTGTGGAGAACACCTGCAGTGTTCCACTGTGCCCACTTGTGGAGAACACCTGCAGTGTTCCACTGTGCCCACTTGTGGAGAACACCTGCAGTGTTCCACTGTGCCCACTTGTGGAGAACACCTGCAGTGTTCCACTGTGCCCACTTGTGGAGAACACCTGCAGTGTTCCGCTATTCCCACTTATGGAGAACACCTGCAGTGTTCCGCTATGCCCACTTATGGAGAACACCTGCAGTGTTCCCCTATGCCCACTTGTGGAGAACACCTGCAGTGTTCCACTATGCCCACTTGTGGAGAACACCTGCAGTGTTCCACTATGCCCACTTGTGGAGAACACCTGCAGTGTTCCACTATGCCCACTTGTGGAGAACACCTGCAGTGTTCCACTATGCCCACTTATGGAGAACACCTGCAGTGTTCCACTATGCCCACTTATGGAGAACACCTGCAGTGTTCCGCTATGCCCACTTGTGGAGAACACCTGCAGTGTTCCGCTATGCCCACTTGTGGAGAACACCAGCAGTGTTCCGCTATGCCCACATGTGGAGAACACCTGCAGTGTTCCACTGTGCCTACTTGTGGAGAACACCTGCAGTGTTCCGCTATGCCCACTTGTGGAGAACACCTGCAGTGTTCCGCTATGCCCACTTGTGGAGAACACCTGCAGTGTTCCACTGTGCCCACTTGTGGAGAACACCTGCAGTGTTCCACTGTGCCCACTTGTGGAGAACACCTGCAGTGTTCCACTGTGCCCACTTGTAGAGAACACCTGCAGTGTTCCACTGTGCCCGCTTGTGGAGAACACCTTCAGTGTTCCGCTATTCCCACTTGTGGAGAACACCTGCAGTGTTCCGCTATGCCCACTTGTGGAGAACACCTGCAGTGTTCCACTATGCCCACTTGTGGAGAACACCTGCAGTGTTCCACTATGCCCACTTGTGGAGAACACCTGCAGTGTTCCACTATGCCCACTTGTGGAGAACACCTGCATTGTTCCACTGTGCCCACTTGTGGAGAACACCTGCAGTGTTCCACTATGCCCACTTGTGGAGAACACCTGCAGTGTTCCACTATGCCCACTTGTGGAGAACACCTGCAGTGTTCCACTATGCCCACTTGTGGAGAACACCTGCAGTGTTCCGCTATGCCCACTTGTGGAGAACACCTGCAGTGTTCCGCTATGCCCACTTGTGGAGAACACCTGCAGTGTTCCGCTATGCCCACTTGTGGAGAACACCTGCAGTGTTCCACTATGCCCACTTGTGGAGAACACCTGCAGTGTTCCGCTATGCCCACTTGTGGAGAACACCTGCAGTGTTCCACTATGCCCACTTGTGGAGAACACCTGCGGTGTTCCACCATGCCCACTTGTGGAGAACACCCGCAGTGTTCCACTACGTCCACTTGTGGGGAACACCCGAAGTGTTCCACTATGTTGTTGTATATGATATTTACTTGTGGAGAGCACTCTTAGTGTTCCACTATGTTACTTGTGTGTGGAACACCCGCAGCGTGTGGCTCCCTTGCTCTATACGAGTGATTGTGGGAACAAAAGCTAGCTAGTTTCCATGTCATGACTCAAGAAATCGTAATGACACGATTGCAAACAAACCATACCCCCGGTTGGGATTGAACCCGCGGTCATAGTCTCAAAACTCCAGCCCGTCGCGTTAGCCACTAGACCAGCTAGCCACAATAAGATTCATCCAACTAGGTATATTTCTACACCATAGGAATGTTAGCACAGGCACCACTGACCACAAATGCAAGTTTTTACAGACGAATCTCCAGCTAGCGTGGCCGTGACGAACTCTAGCTCAAGATTTCTTGAGTCATGTTGACGGCAGTGAAGGGACTTGAGCTCGAGTTCGTCACGGCCACGCTAGCTGGAGATTCGTCTGTAAAAACTTGCATTTGTGGTCAGTGGTGCCTGTGCTAACATTCCTATGGTGTAGAAATATACCTAGTTGGATGAATCTTATTGTGGCTAGCTGGTCTAGTGGCTAACGCGACGGGCTGGAGTTTTGAGACTATGACCGCGGGTTCAATCCCGGCCGGGGGTATGGTTTCCATGTCATCTTTAATATCAGCACGCAGTATGGGTTGCTCAAATGAGATGGGAAGAGATGACTCAAGAAATCGTAATGACACGATTGCAAATAAACCATACCCCCGGCCGGGAGATGAGTGTTCGGGGGGGGGGGGTTGATCTACCTGTCTACCCACGTTCTTGTGTGGAATATGTTGGACGCGGTGTGCAGGAGAGACGATCACTCTCTCGGCCTCTCACCTACCACGCTAAATATTTCACTGTAAAACTGTGTTTGATATGACGCTTAATGCCAGTTTGAGAGATTTGTTGGGTGGACGTGGGGAGGGTTATTTTATTTTTACTTTAGGAAAACTGAATACATAATGGCCTACCATATTCTGTATGATCTATAACAGTTAAGAGGCGCATGAATTTCCCTGTCTCCTAATATCATAGCTATTTTTCCCCTATAATCTACCTTGTCCATAATTACTATCGAATTTACTTTGCTTTCGTAAGGTGAAGTCCAGGATCTTTCCTTAATTCATGGTAGTTTAACAAATTTGGGGGGACAGTTGTGTTGCAAAGGTCTGAGCAAAACTCAGACCTTTGCAACACAATTGTCCCCAAAGATTTGTTAAAATATACCATGAATTAAAAAAAGATCCTAGATTTCACTTTACGAAAGCAAAGTAAATTCGATAGTAATTATGGACAAGGTAGATTATAGGGGAAAAATTACATATTATTAGAAGACAGGGGAACTGACGTACCCCTTACACAGTGAGATCAAAAGCTTGCTTTGTTTCCTCTGTCGTATTTCATCACACAGGATATGGCCCATACAGTGTCAGCCTGAGCTGGGAGACTTTGGTAGGACAATGAAGATATCGTCAAGTATTCCATTAAAGGTTCACAACTAAGGCAGATTTCGTTCCAGCAGAGCTAGAATTACTATTGCTTGGGAATAACTATATTTCAGGATGGCCTATACCATACACAGGAAAATTTAATTTTTGTGTTGTTGGGGCTGGAGTGTTGAGGCAGCGAGGGGTCGAGGTGAGTGGAATAAATGGTCGTGGTTCCTGAACTTACTGACTTTATTATTAAAAAAATTAATATATTTTCATTGTTACTGGGGAAGGAGGATTGTGGTAGTGATTATTAACGGAAACTAGAGTTTCCTCCACCAAGTGCCGGATCTGCCAGGCTGTCACCAGTATGTAGGCCAGTGGGCCGCCACTAGTAACAACCTGGTTGACCAGGCAAGCACCAGACAAGCTTGGCCCAAGGCCGGGCTGAGAGAGTAAGAAAACTCCCGAAACCCATCGAAGGTATATATCAGAAGAATGTTTGGTGGTGAGGAAGAGGATAGTGGTAGTATGAGGGAAAGATTCTGTTGGTTATTGTGGTTGAGGGTTAGTGGTCATTGTGCGGGAGATATTGTGGTGGTGATTATGGTTGTGGGTTTGGTGGTGATAATGAAGAAGATAGAGGGAGTTTTAGTGGTTATAGAGGGAGTGGTGGGTAGTTACGAGAGTGGTATTGCTGCAGGTAATTGTGAGGATAATGAAACAGGATAATAATGAAGTGTTGCCAGAATTTAAGTCGATAATGATGTGGACTGTAGTGTATGGAGTTGTTTGGGGAGGTTAACGTCCGCACCTTAGCTTCAGTGGTGCCCTTGACGCCGTGGGGGGGGGGGCGTTGCTGTGCTACTCCTCCATCCCCACCCTCCTCACCTACTACCATATTATTATTACCATATTTTGTGGTTTATTAGGCATTTTTTTCCATAAATGTCTCCAAAAGCCACCCTGCGTCCTATAAAATGAAGGTCAGTGACGGGAGCTATAAGTTTGGGGTGGGTCGTAGCTCTCCCAGTTAGTCCGATGTTGAGCCATTGAACATAAGAAAGAAGGATCACTGCAGCAGGCCTGTTGGCCCATGCTCAGCAGGTCCTTTACAATTCATCCCACTAACATTTTCCCAACCCAATCCTCAATGCTACCCAAGAAATAAGCTCTGATAACTCTATCCACTCATTTGCAAGTCCCACTCAAATCCAACCCCTCACTCGTATATTTATCCAACCTAAATTTGAAACTACCCAATATCCTAGCCTCAATAACCCAACTAGGTAGGCTGTTCCACTCATCAACTACCCTGTTTCAGAACCAATACTTTCCTATGTCCTTTCTAAATCTAAACTTATCTAAACTTAAGTACAGTGGTGACCTGTACTTAACTCTGTGAAGAAGTGTCCAGAGCAATTGGTGTCAATTGCTGGCTGGACAAATACTGTAAGAAAAATGCGGTAACATTCATTGACAACTGGGACCTCTTCTATGGCAGAAATGACATGTATGCCAGGGATGGGGTTCACTTATCTAGGTGTGGGGTGGGAGCACTGGCCAACGCAGTGGAGGGAGCTGTTAGGTCTTTAAACTAGAAATAGTGGTATGGGTTTTTGCGGGAAAACTGTGAAGTCTCAGGGTAGTAATATGAGTACTAGGAGAACTAGTAATAGGCAAAATGAGGTGGATATTGGAAAGCCAGTGGCACTAATTGACAAGGACAGCAATAGGTTTAGTGGAATAACAGAAAGGAGCAGGAAGGGTAAAGAGAGAGGAGGGTCTTTAAGTATTTATTACACAAATAGTCGCAGTGCTAGGAATAAGATGGACGAGTTGAGACTAGTTGCTAGTGCAGGTAACATAGATGTATTTGCCATTACTGAGACGTGGTTTAATTCAAAAAGTCGGGACATGCCTGCAGAATGTCACATTCAGGGTTTTAAATTGTTCCAAGTAGATAGAAGTATCGGGAAGGGGGGTGGGGTGGCATTGTATGTCAGAGATCGCTTGAACTGTTGCATAAAAACGGGTATTAAGTCTGAAGTAACACATACAGAGTCTGCTTGGATAGAATTTTCAGAGGGGCATGAAAAATTTACTTAGCTCTGTGAAGACCTGTTTGTGTGCTCTTGAGTGGTGACCTGTACTTAACTCTGTGAAGAAGTGTCTTGTTTGCTCCCGTGGACTGAACCAAGATGCCCTCCATCGAGCAACTTTACCAGCAACTTAAGGAAGAATTGAGGGAAGCGAAGATGGAGATATGCCGATTGACCGAGGAAAACAAGAGGATTCGTAGTAGTCCTCCTGTTTCGAGTCCTCAGGTCAAGAAGGGATCGTGGTCAGTGGCTGGACAGCAGGGGACGACGAAGTTGACGATCAAGAAGACGAATGGAAAGCCAGAAACGATGAAGAAGAAAGAGACTGCTGTGGAAACTCCCGTGGAAACCTCCAACGCATTCTCGGTGCTACCCGACGAATGTGAGTCTACTACTGGGATCGTCACGACGAACGACAACAAGGAAGGTAAGAATATTGTTGTTGTTGGGGATAGCCAGGTTAGATACATGGATAGGGCATTCTGCTTGAAGGACAGGAGAAGGAGACAAAGGGTATGCTTTCCTGGGGCTGGGATGGAGGACATTGTTAGCCGGCTTGACAACATCATGAACGGTAATGGGATCAATCCTATTATTTGCCTCAGTGCTGGAGGCAATGATGTAGGCAAGCGTAGAAGTGAGGATTTAGTTAGAAAGTTCAGGACAGCTATAGACATGATTAGGAAGAAGGGGGGGCGCCCTGTTATATGTGGCATTTTGCCAAGAAGAGGTGTTGGTAATGAATGGTTGTCCAGAGCAATTGGTATTAATTGTTGGCTGGATAAACACTGTAAGGATAATGCAGTACCATTCATTGACAACTGGGACAACTTCTATGGCCGAAATGACATGTATGCCAGGGATGGGGTTCACTTATCCAGGGCAGGTGTGGGTTTTCTTGCTAACTCAGTTGAGGGGGTTGTTAGGACTTTAAACTAGGATTAGTTAGAGGTATGGGTTTAGAAATGATTAATAATGAGTATGGATATATTGACTCATGCTCTGATATTAAGAATCTTAATAGTAACTGTCATGGAGTAACTCTGGGTAATGATAATTTCAGAAATTGTGTAAAAACAAAGATGAATAAGAAAAATGTACAGAAGAAAAAACATATGATGGTATTTTATGCTAACAGTCGAAGTGCAAGAAATAAAATTAATGAACTACGTTTGGTAGCATGTGCTGGGAACTTTGATATCATTGCATTAACTGAAACGTGGTATGATTTAAAGAGTCGGGATATGACTGCTGAGTGTAATATTCAGGTATTTAAGTTATTCAATGTGGATAGATGTAATGGGAAGGGGGGAGGAGTTGCATTGTATGTTCGAGAAAATATTAATTGTTGCATAAAAACAGGTATAAAAATAGATGGAGCAGTAACAGAGTCTGTTTGGGTAGAGTTCGTGGAGGGTCAAGAAAAACTAATTCTAGGTGTAATATACCGACCTCCAGGCTTGGATCACGATAGAGGGAGACTTCTTTGGGACGAAATTGTTAGGGCTTCTCGACACAGTAACGTAGTCATAGTAGGGGACTTTAACTTTAGCCAAATTGACTGGAATTCTTTGACAGGTAATCTAGAGTCCAGTGACTTCATGGAAACAGTTCAGGACTGTTTTCTGAAACAGAGTGTAACTGAACCTACCAGGGGTAATAATTTGCTAGACCTAGTCTTGTCAAATAAGGAAACACTCGTGAATAATCTGGAGATCACTGAAGAGCTTGGCGCAAGTGATCACAAATCCATCACCTTTAGCATTAATTGGGAATGCAAGAATAATGATAATACAGTAAAAATCCCCGATTTTCGTTCTGCCGATTACAATGGACTTAGGGAACATCTGTCTAATCTTGATTGGGGTTATCTAGCTAATGATTTTATTGACGATAATCATACTTATGAATATGAAGGGATCTGCTTTTATGATTGTTTTCTTAATAATGTACACAGTGCCCAGAGTATATACATTCCCCAGAGAGAAATTAGGTCTAATAATAACGATCCCAAATGGGTTAACAGGAGGCTAAAGCATCTATTAGGGGAGAAAAGGGGAATTTATAGGCGCATCAGAAGAGGAGAGGTTAACCTTACTGACCAATATGTTCAGCTTAAAAGAGAAGTAAAAAAGGCGATTAGAAAGGCTAAACGTGACTATGAAATTAGAGTCGCTAATGAATCAAAGACTAATCCAAAGGGGTTCTTTCAAGTGTATAGGACGAAGGTGAAGGAAAAAGTAGGACCTCTGAAATCTGGGAATGGACTGCTGACGGATAATGAACTGGAAATGTGTTCCTTATTTAATGACTATTTTTTGTCAGTTTTTACACAGGAAGATGTAAATGAGATTCCAGTAATAAACAATTATTTAGTTCCTGATGAATTTAAGTTAACTAATATTACTGTCACGAGGGACATGGTTATTAAACAGATAGACAAACTGAAACAAAATAAGTCCCCGGGACCCGATGAGTTGTTTTCAAGGGTACTTAAGGAATGCAAGATGGAGCTTAGTCAGCCATTAACGAGTGTATTCAATGCGTCCATCCTTACCAGTGTTGTGCCAGAGATGTGGAAGATGGCTAATGTGGTTCCTATATTCAAATCAGGGGATAAGTCCACTCCTTCAAATTACCGTCCAATAAGCCTGACATCTATAGTGGGCAAGTTATTGGAGTCAATTATAGCTGACATTATCAGAAGTCACCTTGAAGAGCATAACTTGATAAATGAATCTCAGCATGGATTCACGAGAGGTCGTTCCTGCCTGACAAACTTACTGACGTTCTTCAATAGAACATTTGAGGCAGTTGACAGTGATAAGGAATATGATATTGTTTATTTGGATTTTAGTAAAGCCTTCGACAGAGTACCTCATAAGAGACTCTTAAGAAAAGTGGCAGCTCATGGTATAGGAGGTAAAGTTCTAGCATGGATTGAGGCATGGCTTACCAATAGAAAGCAGAGAGTTACCATTAATGGAGTGAAATCTGAATGGGGATTAGTCACTAGTGGCGTTCCGCAAGGATCAGTTTTAGGCCCTCTCTTGTTCATAATTTACATTAATGACCTTGATGAAGGGATTACTAGTGACATGAGTAAGTTTGCTGATGATACAAAGATAGGCCGTATAATTCACTCTGAGGAGGATATCAATGAACTCCAGGACGGGGCTGGGTTTGATTGGTGTTGGGGGGTGCGGGAGTTGTTTCTTGAGTAGCTTTAGGTAGAGATCGTTTTGATAAGGACCTGCCTCGTATGGGCCAGTAGGCCTTCTGCAGTGTTCCTACATTCTTATGTTCTTAAGGTACTTGCCCTTGGTAATGAAAATAACCCTCGAAGCTATAATCTAGGTGAAGTAGAGCTTGGTCATACAGAATGCGAAAAAGACTTGGGAGTCATGGTAAGCAGAAATCTAAAGCCAAGACAGCAGTGCCTCAGTGTGCGCAACAAGGCCAACAGATTACTTGGATTTATCTCAAGAAGTATAAGTAACAGAAGTCCAAAAGTTATTTTACAGCTCTATACATCACTAGTGAGGCCTCATTTAGATTATGCTGCTCAGTTTTGGTCCCCTTACTGAACATTAAATGGAACAATGCTCTTCTCCAGACTGAGGGACTGACCACCTCAAAACTTTAAGGGTGATGGACTGATTACATCGTCTTCAAGTATCTTCTGCTTCTATCAACTTTTCTGTACTCGACTGAAGAAGCCTACTGTGTAGGCGAAACGTTTCGAAATAAAGATACCTAACTGTTGCATATGTGTCTTACCTAACAATCTGTCGGTATTTTATACCATTTTAATGTTCATTACATCTGGTATCGGCAGCGCCCCTCACAGTCTAGCAGGAGTTTTGGCGAAATATTTGTCAAAGCTCCTGGGTACAATCAGTCAGGCTCATCTAAAGCATTCGGGTGACCTCCTTAACCGTATCAGGGATCTCGACATGAGTGATAAGAAGCTTGCAAGTTTTGACGTGACTGCCTTATTCACCAATGTCCCAGTTGATCAAGCCATTGATCTTCTTCGCAGGGTGATTAAAGATGATACAGAGTTACCTGTACCCCGCCAAGATTTTGTGAGCCTTGTCGAACTTTGTGTTCGTTATAACTGTTTTAGGTTCGAGGACAAGAAGTACAAACAACTCTTCGGACTAGCCATGGGATCCCCCCTTAGTGCAGTTCTTGCCAATTTATATATGGAGGACCTGGAATCAAGAAGGATCCTCAATAACATCCCTCGTTCAGTTACTTGGATGCGGTACGTAGATGATATTTTGGTCATTGTACCCAAAAATCTTGACGTACAGGGCATCCTCAACACCATCAACAATCTGGAACCTACTATTAAATTTACTCTAGAGGAGGAGAAGGACAACCAGTTACCTTTTCTCGACGTTCTCTTACGCACAGGGGAAAGCAAACTTTCTTTTAAAGTCTACCGGAAGCCTACCTACAAGAATGATCTTCTACATTTCTTCTCTCACCATGACACAAGAACTAAAAGAGGGGTAGTTATTGGCTTCTTTCTGAGAGCCTACAGAATTTCCAGTCCGCAGTTCCTCGAAGAAGAATGTACATACATCACCAACTCTTTTAGTTCACTACACTTTCCCCTACACTTCATACGTGACTGCAGGAAACGTGCAACACGTATCCTCAGCAAGACCAGCACCTATCAAATTGAAGAAAAGCCTCCAAGTTACATCGTTTTACCGGTCAGCAACGTTGCCACTAATGTTTCAAAAATGTTTGACAGAAAACTGGCTAAAATATCTACCAGCTCTTCAACTACTATTAGGAACCTGATACAAAAACCCAAGCATGATTCTGGCACAAGTGCAGGAATCTACACTATACCATGTGGTGGGTGTGACAAAGTATATGTAGGGGAAACAGCCAGAACTCTGGACATTAGAATAGCAGAACACAAAAATGCTTGCAGAAATGATGACCGCAAAAACGCATGTGTTCAACATAGAGACGATGTTGGACACCTCATGAAATTCAATGAAGCTAAACTAGTTATTAAAGAAGACGACTTAAGACGGAGAAAATGCATTGAAGCTGCACTAATTTCTGTCAGTAACACTATAAAGCAAAAATCCGGTAGTTACAGTATTTCAAAATTACTAAGCAAGAGGATATTACCCATCCTGGGAACTGGTGTTACTTGATGCCAGCAGGTCCCTCTCTAACCTCACCTCCTTAGTTCCATTACTACTACTACTATTACCACCTCTACCCACGCTTCACCTCACCTGACTCCCACCACTATATATATGTGTGTTTTCTTAGTTTTCTCTGTATTAGGACTGAAGAAGCCACTCGTGGCGAAACGTTTCCTTTAATAAATGTCCTGAACTGTACATAAGTGTCTTTTTCCACATCTTGTCGGTATCACCATACCATTTCCTCCCTTGTTTATGCCCGTCATCCACTTATACACTTCAATGATATCTCCCCTCATTCTACGCCTCTCCAGAGAGTGGAGATTTAAGGCTTTAAGTCTATCTTCATACGGGAGGTTCCTTACACAGTAAATCATTTTAGTCATTCTTCTCTGTATGTTCTCTAATGAGTCTATGTCCATCCTGTAGTAAGGGGACCAAAACTGAGCAGCATAATCTAAATGAGGCCTCACTAGTGATGTATAGAGCTGTAAAATAACTTTTGGACTTCTGTTACTTATACTTCTTGAGATAAATCCAAGTAATCTGTTGGCCTTGTTGCGCACACTGAGGCACTGCTGTCTTGGCTTTAGATTTCTGCTTACCATGACTCCCAAGTCTTTTTCACATTCTGTATGACCAAGCTCTACTTCACCTAGATTATAGCTTCGAGGGTTATTTTCATTACCAAGGGCAAGTACCTTACACTTATCCACATTAAACTTCATCTGCCATTTCTCAGACCAAGACATTAATTTGTTCAAATCGTCCTGGAGTTCATTGATATCCTCCTCAGAGTGAATTATACGGCCTATCTTTGTATCATCAGCAAACTTACTCATGTCACTAGTAATCCCTTCATCAAGGTCATTAATGTAAATTATGAACAAGAGAGGGCCTGAAACTGATCCTTGTGGAACGCCACTAGTGACTAATCCCCATTCAGATTTCACTCCATTAATGGTAACTCTCTGCTTTCTATTGGTAAGCCATGCCTCAATCCATGCTAGAACTTTACCTCCTATACCATGAGCTGCCACTTTTCTTAAGAGTCTCTTGTGAGGTACTCTGTCGAAGGCTTTACTAAAATCCAAATAAACAATATCATATTCCTTATCACTGTCAACTGCCTCAAATGTTCTATTGAAGAACGTCAGTAAGTTTGTCAGGCAGGAACGACCTCTCGTGAATCCATGCTGAGATTCATTTATCAAGTTATGCTCTTCAAGGTGACTTCTGATAATGTCAGCTATAATTGATTCTAATAACTTGCCCACTATAGATGTCAGGCTTATTGGACGGTAATTTGAAGGAGTGGACTTATCCCCTGATTTGAATATAGGAACCACATTAGCCATCTTCCACATCTCTGGCACAACACTGGTAAGGATGGACGCATTGAATACACTCGTTAATGGCTGACTAAGCTCCATCTTGCATTCCTTAAGTACCCTTGAAAACAACTCATCGGGTCCCGGGGACTTATTTTGTTTCAGTTTGTCTATCTGTTTAATAACCATGTCCCTCGTGACAGTAATATTAGTTAACTTAAATTCATCAGGAACTAAATAATTGTTTATTACTGGAATCTCATTTACATCTTCCTGTGTAAAAACTGACAAAAAATAGTCATTAAATAAGGAACACATTTCCAGTTCATTATCCGTCAGCAGTCCATTCCCAGATTTCAGAGGTCCTACTTTTTCCTTCACCTTCGTCCTATACACTTGAAAGAACCCCTTTGGATTAGTCTTTGATTCATTAGCGACTCTAATTTCATAGTCACGTTTAGCCTTTCTAATCGCCTTTTTTACTTCTCTTTTAAGCTGAACATATTGGTCAGTAAGGTTAACCTCTCCTCTTCTGATGCGCCTATAAATTCCCCTTTTCTCCCCTAATAGATGCTTTAGCCTCCTGTTAACCCATTTGGGATCGTTATTATTAGACCTAATTTCTCTCTGGGGAATGTATATACTCTGGGCGAACATTAAAATGGTATAAAATACCGACAGATTGTTAGGTAAGACACATATGCAACAGTTAGGTATCTTTATTTCGAAACGTTTCGCCTACACAGTAGGCTTCTTCAGTCGAGTACAGAAAAGTTGATAGAAGCAGAAGATACTTGAAGACGATGTAATCAGTCCATCACCCTTAAAGTTTTGAGGTGGTCAGTCCCTCAGTCTGGAGAAGAGCATTGTTCCGTTGTCTGAAACAATATGAAGTTGAAGTGACAGAATGGGGCCTTATATAGTGCCACCTACGTCTCACCTCCTGGCACTATATAAGGCCCCATTCTGTCACTTCAACTTCATATTGTTTCAGACAACGGAACAATGCTCTTCTCCAGACTGAGGGACTGACCACCTCAAAACTTTAAGGGTGATGGACTGATTACATCGTCTTCAAGTATCTTCTGCTTCTATCAACTTTTCTGTACTCGACTGAAGAAGCCTACTGTGTAGGCGAGACGTTTCGAAATAAAGATACCTAACTGTTGCATATGTGTCTTACCTAACAATCTGTCGGTATTTTATACCATTTTAATGTTCATTCTGTCAGACACTGCAACACAAGGGTATCTTGGTACAGACCATCAACTTCGACAACCTCTACTAGTGAGAACGGCTGGGTTTGAGAGGGACCTGCCCTCCCAAAGCAACCTACGTCTCACCTCCTGGCACTATATAAGGCCCCATTCTGTCACTTCAACTTCATATTGTTTCAGACAACGGAACAATGCTCTTCTCCAGACTGAGGGACTGACCACCTCAAAACTTTAATTGTGATGGACTGATTACATCGTCTTCAAGTATCTTCTGCTTCTATCAACTTTTCTGTACTCGACTGAAGAAGCCTACTGTGTAGGCGAAACGTTTCGAAATAAAGATACCTAACTGTTGCATATGTGTCTTACCTAACAATCTGTCGGTATTTTATACCATTTTAATGTTCATTCTGTCAGACACTGCAACACAAGGGTATCTTGGTACAGACCATCAACTTCGACAACCTCTACTAGTGAGAACGGCTGGGTTTGAGAGGGACCTGCCCTCCCAAAGCAACCTACGTCTCACCTCCTGGCACTATATAAGGCCCCATTCTGTCACTTCAACTTCATATTGTTTCAGACAACGGAACAATGCTCTTCTCCAGACTGAGGGACTGACCACCTCAAAACTTTAAGGGTGATGGACTGATTACATCGTCTTCAAGTATCTTCTGCTTCTATCAACTTTTCTGTACTCGACTGAAGAAGCCTACTGTGTAGGCGAGACGTTTCGAAATAAAGATACCTAACTGTTGCATATGTGTCTTACCTAACATATACTCTGGGCACTGTGTACATTATTAAGAAAACAACCATAAAAGCAGATCCCTTCATATTCATGAGTATGATTATCGTCAATAAAATCATTAGCTAGATAACCCCAATCAAGATTAGACAGATGTTCCCTAAGTCCATTATAATCGGCAGAACGGAAATCAGGGATTTTTACTGTATTATCATTATTCTTGCATTCCCAATTAATGCTAAAAGTGATGGATTTGTGATCACTTGCGCCAAGCTCTTCAGTGATCTCCAGATTATTCACGAGTGTTTCCTTATTTGACAAGACTAGGTCTAGCAAATTATTACCCCTGGTAGGCTCAGTTACGCTCTGTTTCAGAAAACAGTCCTGAACTGTTTCCATAAAGTCACTGGACTCTAGATTACCTGTCAAAGAATTCCAGTCAATTTGACTAAAGTTAAAGTCCCCTACTATGACTATGTTATTGTCTCTGGAAGCCCTAACAATTTCGTCCCAAAGAAGTCTCCCTCTATCGTGATCCAAGCCTGGAGGTCGGTATATTACACCTAGAATTAGTTTTTCTTGACCCTCCACGAACTCTACCCAAACAGACTCTGTTACTGCTCCATCTATCTTTATACCTGTTTTTATGCAACAATTAATATTTTCTCGAACATACAATGCAACTCCTCCCCCCTTCCCATTACATCTATCCACATTGAACAACTTAAATCCCTGAATATTACACTCAGCAGTCATATCCCGACTCTTTAAATCATACCACGTTTCAGTTAATGCAATGATATCAAAGTTCCCAGCACATGCTACCAAACGTAGTTCATTAATTTTATTTCTGGCACTTCGACTGTTAGCATAAAATACCATCATACGTTTTTTTTCTGCACATTTTTCCTATTCATCTTTGTTTTTACACAATTTCTGAAATTATCATTACCCAGAGTTACTCCATGACAGTTACTATTAAGATTCTTAATATCAGAGCATAAGTCAATATATCCATACTCATTATTTATCATTTCTAAACCCATACCTCTAACTAACCCTAGTTTAAAGACCTAACAACCCCCTCAACTGAGTTAGCAAGAAAACCCACACCTGCCCTGGATAAGTGAACCCCATCCCTGGCATACATGTCATTTCGACCATAGAAGTTGTCCCAGTTGTCAATGAATGGTACTGCAATATCCTTAGTGTTTATCCAGCCAACAATTAATACCAATTGCTCTGGACAACCATTCATTACCAACACCTCTTCTTGGCAAAATGCCACATGTAACAGGGCGCCCCCCCCTTCTTCCTAATTATATCTATAGCTGTCCTGAACTTTCTAACTAAATCCTCACTTCTACGCTTGCCTACATCATTGCCTCCAGCACTGAGGCAAATAATAGGATTGATCCCATTACCGTTCATGATGTCAAGCCGGCTAACAATGTCCTCCATCCCAGCCCCAGGAAAGCAAACCCTTTGTCTCCTACTCCTGTCCTTCAAGCAGAATGCCCTATCCATGTATCTAACCTGGCTATCCCCAACAACAACAATATTCTTACCTTCCTTGCTGTCGTTCGTCGTGACGGTCCCAGTAGTCGACTCACATTCGTCGGGTAGCACCGAGAATGCGTTGGAGGTTTCCACAAGAGTTTCCACAGCAGTCTCTTTCTTCTTCATCGTTTCTGGCTTTCCATTCGTCTTCTTGATCGTCAACTTCGTCGTCCCCTGCTGTCCAGCCACTGACCACGATCCCTTCTTGACCTGAGGACTCGAAACAGGAGGACTACTACGTATTCTCTTGTTTTCCTCGGTCAATCGCCGTATCTCCATCTTCGCTACCCTCAATTCTTCCTTAAGCTGCTGGTAAAGTTGCTCGATGGAGGGCATCTTGGTTCAGTCCACGGGGAGCACACAAGACACTTCTTCACAGAGTTAAGTACAGGTCACCACTGTTCAGCTTAAAAGAGAAAGTAAAAAATGGGATTAGAAAGGCTAAACGTGACTATGAAATTAGAGTTGCTAGTGAATCAAAGACTAATCCAAAGGGGTTCTTTCAAGTGTATAGGACGAAGGTGAAGGAAAAAGTAGGACCTCTGAAAATTGGGAATGGACAGCTGACGGACAACGAAATGGAAATGTGTTCCTTATTTAATGACTATTTTTTGTCAGTTTTTACACAGGAAGATGCAAAGGAGATTCCAGTAATTAACAATTATTTAGTTCCTGATAAATTTAAATTAACTAATATTACTGTCACGAGGGACATGGTTATTAAACAGATAGACAAACTGAAGCAAAATAAGTCCCCTGGACCCGATGAGTTGTTTTCCAGGGTACTTAAAGAATGCAAGATGGAGCTTAGTCAGCCATTAACGAGTGTGTTTAATGCGTCCATCCTTACCGGTGTTGTGCCAGAGTTGTGGAAGATGGCTAACGTGGTTCCTATATTCAAATCAGGGGATAGGTCTGTTCCTTCAGATTACCGTCCAATAAGCCTGACATCTATAGTGGGGAAGTTATTAGAATCAATTATAGCTGACATTATTAGAGAGGGACATGAACTCTCAGTGGCTACATTCTCACTACTACTACTACTCTGCACCTCTCCTTCCGACAGTATTTAAGTCTCCGCACTGTCGCTTGATCTTCAGATAGTTCCTGACTATGGAACTGAACTTCTCCAGGCTGAGGGACTGACAACCTCAAATTCTACGACTTCAAGGGTTATGGACTGATTACATCGTCTTCACATGTCTACTGTTCCTGCCTACTTTCTTTATTCGACTGAAGAAGCCTACTGTGTAGGCGAAACGTTTCGGAATAAAGTTGCCTAACTGTTGCCTATGTGTCTTACCTACCAACAGAACATTTGCCGAGTCCACTTTCAGTGCTACCCTAACAATAAGCTCTGACAAATCTATTTACTCGTGTGCAAGTCCCACTCAAATCCAACCCCTCTCATTCATGTATTTATCCAACCTAAACTTGAAACTACCCAAGGTTTTCGCTTCAATTGCCCTACTAGGCAGACTGTTCCAATCATCAGCTACCCTATCGTCTATGTTAGAGGCATTTCGACGCTCATTCAGGCGGACTGCAAGATCTCTGCCTGTTTCGCCTACATATTTCTTGGGACAGAATCCACAGGGGATGGTGTAGACGCCTGCTGTAGAAGTTAGAGGTGTGGGGCTGCGTTTCGTATTGAGGTCTTTGATAGATGATGTGTTTATGGTGGAAACGTTGATGTTACTCATAGCAATTGCCCGGCGAGTATTCGTGGCAACATCACCACATGGGAGCATTATGAACTGCTTAGGGGGCTGTTCCGTGGGCGGTTTGTTGAGGATAGCTTGTGCCTTGAGTCTGCAATCTCGGATGAAGAAAGATGGGAACTGAAGACGTGTAAAGGCTTGTGTTATGTAAGTACATTCTTGTGATGAATGGTTTAGAAAACCGACAAGTTGAAGAATTGAGACACTTACGCAACATATGGGAATCTTTATTGAAGAAACGTTTCGCCACGTAGTGGCTTCATCAGTTCAATACTAAGTAGAAATGGGTAAGGAGAGGAGAAGTTTGAGGTAATCAGTCCCTCAACCTGGAATCGATGTGTTCAGTCCATCAAACTTCTCCTCTCCTTACCCATTTCTACTTTGTATTGGACTGATGAAGCCACTGTGTGGCGAAACGTTTCTTCAGTAAAGATTCCCATATGTTGCATAAGTGTCTCAATTCTTCAAGTACATTCTTCTTCAAGAAAACAAGGGCTGGAGATGCGAAGAGCTCTCAAGAAGAAGCCAGTGAGGACTCCTCTTTTAGTGCGGGTGTCTTGGTGTGAATAAAAGTGTATAAGATCGTCCTTGTTGGTAGGTTTTCTATACACTTTGAAGAGAAGTTTGTCACTGTCGGGAGATCTGCACAGGAGAACGTCGAAGAAATGTGTAGGCGAGACAGGCAGAGATCTTGCAGTCCGCTTGAATGAGCATCGAAATGCCTCTAACAGAGACGATGTAAGGTACGCCTGTGTCCTCCACAGAGACTCCACGGGGCATTTGATGAACTGGAATGAGGCACAACTCGTTCTCACCGAACCAGACCTCAGACGCCGACGGTGCCTAGAAGCCTCACTAATCGCCGTCACCGACACTACAGAACGTAACACTGGAAACTACAAAATTTCAAAAACATTGGCATACGTGATACTTAAGCACCACCAGCCCAACAACACAGGAGTCGCATGATTTCATCGTCTACCCGTCCTCATCCCAACATGACATTCTTCAGGTCACCATGCGTCACTCACACCTCACTCTCCGCCTATATATAAAGTCTTTCTGCCTCTGTATGTTAGAAGCGATCAAGGTCCCAGGACCGAAACGTTTTCTAATAAATATGTCAGTGTTTGCTTACGTGTCTTTCCAAACCAACTTGTCGGTATTTATTACCAAGGTTTATACCATGTAAACTGTGAACAACAAAGGGCCCAACACTAATCCCCGAGGAACACAGCTTGTGACGCGCCCCCACTCTGACTTTTCCCCATTTATGCAAACACTGTTGCCTATTTGTCAACCACGCCTGTATCCAGCCAAAATTTTTGCCCATGTGCCACTGCTTTCCTCAACAATCTTCGATATGAAACTCTATCAAAAGCTTTACTGAAGTCCATATACACTGTCATATTCGTTACAATTATCTACCTCAAATACCTTAGTTAAAAAATTAGTAAATTTGTAAGGCAGGAACTCCCCTGTGTAAAATAGCGTTGAGATTTCTTGCTGAATTCATCTTTCAGTGTGACTTCGAATAGCCTCTGTAATTATTGATTCCATCAATTTTCCCATGATGGAGGTTAGGCTAACCGGTCTATAATTCGAAGTTAAAATCCTGTCTCATGCTTTGTAGGTAGGTATCTCATTTGCTATTTTCCACTTATCCGGCACTATACCAATTTGTAGTGATATGTTGGGAAGACTAGATAATGGTTTGCTAAGTTCCCCATTACCAAATCCCCTTGAACAGTTCATCAGGGCCCGGGGATTTGTTTGGTTTTAATCTAAGAACCACGTCACCGGAGAGCAGTCACAGGTACGTGGTACATGTAGAATGCTGAAGGTGGTGGTGTGTTCTTACTGTGAGAGCCCAGAAGCAAGTCTGTGACCAGAATATTGTATCACCTGGCCACAGCTTTCCTTCACTCCGTCTCTCCTTCCTCGTCTCCCCCTCCCCGTCTTTCCTTCATCCCGGTCTCCCCTCCCTCCTCAACATCCACGTCTGCCTTCCCTCCCTCCCTCCCTCCCTCTTACCCACTGACCCCCTTTTCTGTGAGGAGGTTGCCAGCTGGAGTCTGGAGCAGGTAGTGTGGGCGACTGGTTGCAACCCAGGTAGTGTCTCACTCCTGTTGAACAACACTGCTGCTCCTTAACCTACTTCTACCTACGCGCACACCCTCACCCCCATATTTCTCTCTCTCATATGAAGGAACAAAATGTACGTACAGGAAGGACTATTAAGCTGTATTATCTGAAGATCTTGAGGCTCATACACTAATATGAAACAACAGCATGAAACTCCGTTTCATGACCTCTAATAGATATCAGTATGTCAGATCAACCAGCCTGTGATGGATATGTGGGCCAATAGGCCGCCAGCCGCAACTACCTAGTTGATTAAGCTTTCCACTTGAAGACCTGGTCCAGGGTCAGGTCGCGTGAGTAGGAAAACTCCCGAACAGGTCAGGGGTAAATTACATGTACAAATGTTAGCAAAAGCCGATTTTTTTGTAAACAGTTCAGTTGAATAAACAGTTTGAAAACAAAGTTAAACTGAACACAGTAGAGGGGCTGGCTAGCCACAATGCCTGCGTTAATTAGGCACTGTTAGGTCAGTTTGTGGTAGCTACTAGCACCATTACAGTTTCCAGGTCACCCGGGACGCAGTAACCAGAGGTGGTGCGAGAAGTTGTAGTGGTGTATGGTGCATGGTAGTTGGGCAGGTAGTGGTGGTTGGACAGGCGATGGTAGTTATGCTAGACAGTGATTGTGGTTGTTAGGGAAGTGGTGGTAGAGCAGGTCATTGGTGGTGAGGACGCAGGTGAGTGGTTGTGGTTATCTTTAACAACATTAGGAAGGCTACACCAGTAAGAACAAGTGTTGATAAATTAGACACATGTGCAACTCTTGGGTATCAATAAAGATACCCAAGAGTTGCACATGTGTCTAATTTATCAACATGTCGGTGCTCAGAACCATTCATCTACAAGAACAAGTGTGCTCGTCTGAGTACACTTATTCTCACTGCTAGGTGTTAGTTTTTATAACTCAAGGTCAGGGACACTTATTATACCCTTGCATCTCCCCCCTTCTTACAAGTCAAGGTCATGGGCACTCATTATGCCCTTCTATCTCCCCTCGTCCCAGTACACTTCAGAAATGAATTTCTCAGCGATATTTTTTTTATTAGCCTCTAATTTTAATATTTAAAAGCAACCTGCATAGATGATCACCAGCATCTTGGTGGTGTCACAAGATGATCACCAGCATCTTGGTGGTGTCACAAGATGATCACCAGCATCTTGGTGGTGTCACAAGATGATCACCAGCATCTTGGTGTCAGAAGATTAGCATCTTGGTGTCACAAGATGATCACCAGCATCTTGGTGTCACAAGATCACCAGCATCTTGGTGGTGTCACAAGATGATCACCAGCATCTTGGTGGTGTCACAAGGTGATCACCAGCATCTTGGTGGTGTCACAAGATGATCACCAGCATCTTGGTGGTGTCACAAGATGATCACCAGCATCTTGGTGGTGTCACAAGATGATCACCAGCATCTTGGTGGTGTCACAAGATGATCACCAGCATCTTGGTGGTGTCACAAGATGATCACCAGCATCTTGGTGGTGTCACAAGATGATCACCAGCATCTTGGTGGTGTCACAAGATGATCACCAGCATCTTGGTGGTGTCACAAGATGATCACCAGCATCTTGGTGGTGTCACAAGATGATCACCAGCATCTTGGTGGTGTCACAAGATGATCACCAGCATCTTGGTGGTGTCACAAGATGATCACCAGCATCTTGGTGGTGTCACAAGATGATCACCAGCATCTTGGTGGTGTCACAAGATGATCACCAGCATCTTGGTGGTGTCACAAGGTGATCACCAGCATTTTGGCGGTGTCACAAGATCAGCATCTTGGTGTCAGAAGATTAGCATCTTGGTGTCACAAGATGATCACCAGCATCTTGGTGTCACAAGATACCAGCATCTTGGTGGTGTCACAAGATGATCACCAGCATCTTGGTGGTGTCACAAGGTGATCACCAGCATCTTGGTGGTGTCACAAGATGATCACCAGCATCTTGGTGGTGTCACAAGATGATCACCAGCATCTTGGTGGTGTCACAAGATGATCACCAGCATCTTGGTGGTGTCACAAGATGATCACCAGCATCTTGGTGGTGTCACAAGATGATCACCAGCATCTTGGTGGTGTCACAAGATGATCACCAGCATCTTGGTGGTGTCACAAGATGATCACCAGCATCTTGGTGGTGTCACAAGATGATCACCAGCATCTTGGTGGTGTCACAAGGTGATCACCAGCATTTTGGCGGTGTCACAAGATCACCAGCATCTTGGTGTCACAAGATGATCACCAGCATCTTGGTGGTGTCACAAGATGATCACCAGCATCTTGGTGGTGTCACAAGATGATCACCAGCATCTTGGTGTCACAAGATGATCACCAGCATCTTGGTGGTGTCACAAGATGATCACCAGCATCTTGGTGGTGTCACAAGGTGATCACCAGCATCTTGGTGTCACAAGATGATCACCAGCATCTTGGTGGTGTCACAAGATGATCACCAGCATCTTGGTGGTGTCACAAGATGATCACCAGCATCTTGACAAGATGATCACCAGCATCTTGGTGGTGTCACAAGATGATCACCAGCATCTTGGTGGTGTCACAAGATGATCACCAGCATCTTGGTGGTGTCACAAGATGATCACCAGCATCTTGGTGGTGTCACAAGATGATCACCAGCATCTTGGTGGTGTCACAAGATGATCACCAGCATCTTGGTGGTGTCACAAGATGATCACCAGCATCTTGGTGGTGTCACAAGATGATCACCAGCATCTTGGTGGTGTCACAAGATGATCACCAGCATCTTGGTGGTGTCACAAGATGATCACCAGCATCTTGGTGGTGTCACAAGATGATCACCAGCATCTTGGTGGTGTCACAAGATGATCACCAGCATCTTGGTGTCACAAGATGATCACCAGCATCTTGATGATCACCAGCATCTTGGTGTCACAAGATGATCACCAGCATCTTGGTGGTGTCACAAGATGATCACCAGCATCTTGGTGGTGTCACAAGATGATCACCAGCATCTTGGTGGTGTCACAAGATGATCACCAGCATCTTGGTGGTGTCACAAGGTGATCACCAGCATCTTGGTGGTGTCACAAGATGATCACCAGCATCTTGGTGGTGTCACAAGATGATCACCAGCATCTTGGTGGTGTCACAAGATGATCACCAGCATCTTGGTGGTGTCACAAGATGATCACCAGCATCTTGGTGGTGTCACAAGGTGATCACCAGCATCTTGCTGGTGTCACAAGATGATCACCAGCATCTTGGTGGTGTCACAAGATGATCACCAGCATCTTGGAGGTGTCACAAGGTGATCAGCATTTTGGCGGTGTCACAAGATCACCAGCATCTTGGTGTCAGAAGATGATCACCAGCATCTTGGTGGTGTCACAAGATGATCACCAGCATCTTGGTGGTGTCACAAGATGATCACCAGCATCTTGGTGGTGTCACAAGATGATCACCAGCATCTTGGTGGTGTCACAAGGTGATCACCAGCATCTTGGTGGTGTCACAAGGTGATCACCAGCATCTTGGTGGTGTCACAAGATGATCACCAGCATCTTGGTGGTGTCACAAGATGATCACCAGCATCTTGGTGGTGTCACAAGATGATCACCAGCATCTTGGTGTCACAAGATGATCACCAGCATCTTGGTGGTGTCACAAGATGATCACCAGCATCTTGGTGGTGTCACAAGATGATCACCAGCATCTTGGTGGTGTCACAAGATGATCACCAGCATCTTGGTGGTGTCACAAGATGATGATCACCAGCATCTTGGTGGTGTCACAAGATGATCACCAGCATCTTGGTGGTGTCACAAGATGATCACCAGCATCTTGGTGGTGTCACAAGATGATCACCAGCATCTTGGTGGTGTCACAAGATGATCACCAGCATCTTGGTGGTGTCACAAGATGATCACCAGCATCTTGGTGGTGTCACAAGATGATCACCAGCATCTTGGTGGTGTCACAAGATGATCACCAGCATCTTGGTGGTGTCACAAGATGATCACCAGCATCTTGGTGGTGTCACAAGATGATCACCAGCATCTTGGTGGTGTCACAAGATGATCACCAGCATCTTGGTGGTGTCACAAGATGATCACCAGCATCTTGGTGGTGTCACAAGATGATCACCAGCATCTTGGTGGTGTCACAAGATGATCACCAGCATCTTGGTGGTGTCACAAGATGATCACCAGCATCTTGGTGGTGTCACAAGATGATCACCAGCATCTTGGTGGTGTCACAAGATGATCACCAGCATCTTGGTGGTGTCACAAGATGATCACCAGCATCTTGGTGGTGTCACAAGGTGATCACCAGCATCTTGGTGGTGTCACAAGGTGATCACCAGCATCTTGGTGGTGTCACAAGGTGATCACCAGCATCTTGGTGGTGTCACAAGGTGATCACCAGCATCTTGGTGGTGTCACAAGGTGATCACCAGCATCTTGGTGGTGTCACAAGGTGATCACCAGCATCTTGGTGGTGTCACAAGGTGATCACCAGCATCTTGGTGGTGTCACAAGGTGATCACCAGCATCTTGGTGGTGTCACAAGGTGATCACCAGCATCTTGGTGGTGTCACAAGGTGATCACCAGCATCTTGGTGGTGTCACAAGGTGATCACCAGCATCTTGGTGGTGTCACAAGGTGATCACCAGCATCTTGGTGGTGTCACAAGGTGATCACCAGCATCTTGGTGGTGTCACAAGGTGATCACCAGCATCTTGGTGGTGTCACAAGGTGATCACCAGCATCTTGGTGTCAGAAGATGATCACCAGCACCTTGGTGGTGTCAAGATGATCACAAGCATCTTGGTGTTACAAGATGTGACACCACTAAGATACTAGTGATGATCTTTTTACACCAACATGATGGTGATCATCTTGTGACACCACTAAGATACTGGTGATCAAGATGATCACCATCTTGGTGTCACAAGATGATCACCAGCATCTTGGTAGTGTCACAAGATGATCACCAGCATCTTAGTAATAGCTCTTCTTCCGTTTTTCCATCTTTTTTTCTCATTCTCTTAATTTTCTGTCCGGTTGACTCTTGTTTTTAATTCACATAAGTGTGATAAGTCGTGGAACTGTTTTTTTTCCTTCGTGACGACGTTACGCGCACCGGAAATAGAGTTCGGTCTTCACGTGGTAGCTTTAAAACCTGTCGTTGAAATGTCATTTTTTTGCTTGTAGTTACCTTTCACTGTGTGTGTGTGACCTGCTTTTTCTCGTCTGGCCTTGCCGAGTGGAGGAGCAGTGCGTCTTTCTCGTGATTAGTGGACGGAGGATCGAGCTTCTACCACTCCTCGCGCTGAGTGACTCGCGTGGATTTAGAATTCTGTGTAAATATATAAATAATCGTGATTGTAATATCAGAAAATTGACCCACGAAGGAAGAACGAAAAGCAGCGAGAAAATGAAACTGAAAAGACGAGAACACACTGGAAAAGGCAGCCTCCATGGTCTAGGTAATGCAACAAGGAGGAGTGTCTAGGAGAGTAGGTTAGGCACGTTGGACTACGTGCGGCCAGCATTAACAGCCTCGTTGATCAGGCCCTGATCCACCGGGAGGCGTGGTCGTGGACCGGGCCGCGGGGGCGTTGATCCCCGGAATACCATCCAGGTAGACTCCAGGTAGGTAAGGTTTGTTAGGAAACATGATAAGTGTTTCCTGACGTGGAGCTTTTGATCATCTGACCGAGCCCTTCCACTGGCTTACCGATCCACCCCTTTAAAAACTTATAATCATTATTAGTAGTTAATTAATCACCAGAGTACCAACAAAAAGTTGCCCTACCCTTCACTGTCTTGCCTTCCTTCCACCTCCCTTGATCTTATCTACGTTCACATCTCAGTTATGCTACCCAGCTTACCATACCCATCTTCTGTATATTGCAAAACCTCCTCTTCCCCGACCACACTCGTCTCTACTCTTCCTAGGATGGAGCCGCGGGGGCAGTGACCTCTGGAAGCGACTCCAGGTAAACTCTTTCCCAATCACTGTCACTACAACCTGCCTTCAGCTCCATCCTGGCCCAGATATCGTCCTGTTCAAGATCATCGCCTCCTCCCCCATCCTTTCACCTAGCAATACTTATCCTTTGTTTCTTTTTTCTAACACTACTATCTGTGTCAGTCTCCTAGTTCTCCACCTTCCCTCACTTTTTCCTGTTATAGATCACGGTAACAGCACACTGCGGATGTATCCAATTTTGTTTAATAATTTTTGTTTGTACACCTTCCCTCTTATTCTGACAATCAATTCCCTGGTCACTCTCCCCACACTGTGCAAACATTCTCAATCTGCAGACGATCGATAAATCTCCAGAGATATTTCTTGATCAGTATTTGTTAAAGTGAAGACAGAATTCGTGGCAAAAATTGGAATAGAAGAGTCATGGTGCTTTTTTCTGAAGGCTAGAGTAGTAGAAGAAAACCTTGATATCATAGCCACTACAGAGACTAATTTCATAAGAATAACAAATGCAGTATTCACAGAAGTACCATATAATAATAGAAGACATAATCACGATATACAACTTTAAGTGGAATTTATAGGTCTGATAGAGATAGAATATTTGAATTACAGTCCTGACCTTTTACGAAATACAACCATTGCCTCTTTCCTTCACCCTCACACACATACAGCCCATGCACACACGCACTTATTATACCATTCACTTATCTAATTAACCAATTAGTATTTTTGTGTATCTCAACTTGTGCATTCATTAATAACTGACATCTTACTTTTATTTTGGCTAACTTTAGTTAATTGAGTTATGGTAGTTAAAATAGTATGAAACCTGCCTTCCCTCCATTTTCATTTATTTTCTTCATTAGTTTTGATTGTTATTCTTGGTGCTTCTCAGAATTGATGCTAAAGCAATTTGTTAATATTTCCGGGAATCATCGCCTCTTCCCGGCCCTAGTTCAGATTTCTTAAATTCTTAGGATTGGCATATCTTACATGTTCACGAGAAAAAACTAGCCAGCTTGCCAGAGTGCAGAACTTTTAATAAGCTTCCATTTCACACTCGCACGAGTGACGGATAATACCCGTGTGGTTTTTTTTACCAACCTGGTACGAAACGTTGCAACATGATATTCTAACAGCTTTTTCCTTACCACGATAATGTTGTTAATGGTCCAAGTCTGACCTATGTTCGGGTTATTTGTGTAATGTTCCAGTCACTGTATTGCGCCGTTTTATTCTTTATATATTAAATACTTTTTCTGCATGAGTAAGAGTGTCGAATGTCTCGCAACAGTTCACAGGTGGAAGAATTCTTCTCATGTTTGCCAACTCATCCGCCAAAGCAAACGTTCATATTGTGTGCTTGCCTAGGTTTGATTGGTTAATTATAGAGGGATGAGTTGAAGCATATCAAGTAAGAGTAAGAGGGCGTGTGTTACGATAAGTTAACATATCCATCATCTCACTTTTAACAGTGAGCGTGGGGCTGCATGTTCCCTGCTGCCAAGCATAAGCTTCCTTTGCCTTATTTTTGATTGTCGTTTGATGTAAATATGAGGTAATTTGCGTTAACGTAACATGCATGCTGCCCCATCACCCAGCCATTTTCTGTGATGTACTTACCGAGTGTCCCCCAAATATGTGTTGTGACCAAAAGTGTTCGTCCCAGACATCCTGTCTTTGGTACTGTATCCTCACCTCAGACTTGCAATAGTGTTGTAGATGTGGTGTGGAGAGATGCAATAATTCAAGATGGTCATACGTGACCAAGGCCTATTAGTGGAAACTGGTCAGACCCATAACATGGGCCTTGGATTTAGTGGACCCCGCTCACATGTAACCACGTCTTTAACTGATGCATTTCTGCACGTCTTCCACTGGCTCCGGTATAAAAAGCTTCATCCTCATGCCTCTCAACCTATTCTTATCGGCAGTCAGCCTTTGATATAATGCACGTAAGGGCGCCCTCTACGCGCACGTACACGTGCACGCACGCATGCCATGTGATGAAACTTGTTCAAGGGCAGAGAAGACCAGAACGGAGTACAGACTCAGGGGACAAAGACTACAAACCTTACTTGAAGAAAATATCTTAAGCACAGTTCATATTACCTGAGGCACACATCAACCAAATAACCTCTGCAGAAAATGTACTTCTGGTAAATCTACGATTAGGTTTCGGGATCTCAACAAAGATTCATTTACGATACTAAATACGACATGCGTATTTCAGGCCCAGCTTGGCGTATGCAGCACCAGTATGGAATCCCTACTTGATGACGAATTTTAAGGAACTGGAAAGTTGCAGGTGTTTACATGGAAACTAGTCCCGGAGCTATGGTACAATCTTTGAGGAAAGACTAATGGTGCTAAACCTGATGGCATAAAGGACAGAGGTACCAGGAGAGACATGGTAATGACATACAAAATGCTGAGAGGGATATTAGGGTGCGTAAGGGTGCGAGGGTGATATTAGGATGCTATTCGAGGAGTGGGAAACTGGTACACAAGAGCACTTCTGGAAGTTAGAAAACATGCAAATTTCATGGATATTTGGAAATATTTCTTTAGCCAAAGAGTGGGCAGGAAGAAGCATGACTTGGACAGTGAAGCAGTAAGGCTCACGAAGCCAGGAAAGAGTAAAAAAGTAGTGGCCAGCCTGATAGGCAGGGCCAGGAGCTGAGACTGTACCCCAGCAATCACAAATAGATGAGTGTACACACACCCCCCCTCACTCCTTCCTTCATGCACACCATCTTCCTCTCTAGGTTCCTGAGTTTCGTGTTTCAAGCAGAACCTGTTTTTGGTGGTGGAGCGGCCACCACAGCCTGCTACCTGCTTAAAACGATAGCTAAGCAACCCAATGCCCCAATGTCAACTTTCACGTGGAAGCACTTGCGTCGTGCCTCTCCCAGTGCCACTTACAGCACGGAAGGTCGAGCCTACCTGTGGTCTGCCTCTTGTTGATTCTGGGAGTCATCGTCAATGAGTGCTGGTTCTGGACCATACCTCCTGGTTAATGGCCTGATCAGTCAAGACTGTGTTAGCAGCACACAGATCAATATAAACATCAGAGACAGGCTGATCAGTAACTGCCTTGAGGAACCTGTCAAATTCCTCCTTGAAGATCTTGTATATGGAGTGAGGATGCTGATACAGGAACCTGGTAACTCTATACTGACAGTATTACTCTTTATGGTACAGGAACCTGATAAATCTATACTGACATTATTACTCTTATAGTACAGGAACCTGGTAATTATACTGACATTATGTAAATAATAAGACGTTCGTGTAATAGACATCCTTTTAGGAATACTTTCACTCTGTGAACTTTGTCAGTTCAGTACAGAGAATGAAAGATCAGTATACATACGGGTATATGTTAAGAATTAAGTGTGAAGTCAGTCAAGTGTGGGTGGCGTCAGGTCACTGATGTGTCAGTAAGGTTAGCTGACTGTAGTGCCTTGCCAGGGAAGCACCAAGCTTGCTTGAAACGTTAAAACTATCTGATTTCTGGACTAGTGTGTTTAAAAACTGTGATCAGTGCAGCGTATTTTTTGCAGTTCGAACTGTACAAACCTGGTGTCGACCCACTCCAACAGGTGGTTGTGCGAACTACGGTGAACTACACACGCATTATTTGTTATTATATATATATATATATATATATATATATATATATATATATATATATATATATATATATATATATATATATTAGAAATGTTAAAAGCAGGTGGGGATATAGTTTTGGAGTGGTTGGTGCAATTATTTAATAAATGTATGGGAGAGGGTAAGGTACCTAGGGATTGGCAGAGAGCATGCATAGTTCCTTTGTATAAAGGCAAAGGGGATAAAAGAGAGTGCAAAAATTATAGGGGGATAAGTCTGTTGAGTGTACCTGGTAAAGTGTATGGTAGAGTTATAATTGAAAGAATTAAGAGTAAGACGGAGAATAGGATAGCAGATGAACAAGGAGGCTTTAGGAAAGGTAGGGGGTGTGTGGACCAGGTGTTTACAGTGAAACATATAAGTGAACAGTATTTAGATAAGGCTAAAGAGGTCTTTGTGGCATTTATGGATTTGGAAAAGGCGTATGACAGGGTGGATAGGGGGGCAATGTGGCAGATGTTGCAAGTGTATGGTGTAGGAGGTAGGTTACTGAAAGCAGTGAAGAGTTTTTACGAGGATAGTGAGGCTCAAGTTAGGGTATGTAGGAAAGAGGGAAATTTTTTCCCAGTAAAAGTAGGCCTTAGACAAGGATGTGTGATGTCACCGTGGTTGTTTAATATATTTATAGATGGGGTTGTAAGAGAAGTAAATGCGAGGGTCTTGGCAAGAGGCGTGGAGTTAAAAGATAAAGAATCACACACAAAGTGGGAGTTGTCACAGCTGCTCTTTGCTGATGATACTGTGCTCTTGGGAGATTCTGAAGAGAAGCTGCAGAGATTGGTGGATGAATTTGGTAGGGTGTGCAAAAGAAGAAAATTAAAGGTGAATACAGGAAAGAGTAAAGTTATGAGGATAACAAAAAGATTAGGTGATGAAAGATTGAATATCAGATTGGAGGGAGAGAGTATGGAGGAGGTGAACGTATTCAGATATTTGGGAGTGGACGTGTCAGCGGATGGGTCTATGAAAGATGAGGTGAATCATAGAATTGATGAGGGAAAAAGAGTGAGTGGTGCACTTAGGAGTCTGTGGAGACAAAGAACTTTGTCCTTGGAGGCAAAGAGGGGAATGTATGAGAGTATAGTTTTACCAACGCTCTTATATGGGTGTGAAGCGTGGGTGATGAATGTTGCAGCGAGGAGAAGGCTGGAGGCAGTGGAGATGTCATGTCTGAGGGCAATGTGTGGTGTGAATATAATGCAGAGAATTCGTAGTTTGGAAGTTAGGAGGAGGTGCGGGATTACCAAAACTGTTGTCCAGAGGGCTGAGGAAGGGTTGTTGAGGTGGTTCGGACATGTAGAGAGAATGGAGCGAAACAGAATGACTTCAAGAGTGTATCAGTCTGTTGTGGAAGGAAGGCGGGGTAGGGGTCGGCCTAGGAAGGGTTGGAGGGAGGGGGTAAAGGAGGTTTTGTGTGCGAGGGGCTTGGACTTCCAGCAGGCATGCGTGAGCGTGTTTGATAGGAGTGAATGGAGACAAATGGTTTTTAATACTTGACGTGCTGTTGGAGTGTGAGCAAAGTAACATTTATGAAGGGATTCAGGGAAACCGGCAGGCCGGACTTGAGTCCTGGAGATGGGAAGTACAGTGCCTGCACTCTGAAGGAGGGGTGTTAATGTTGCAGTTTAAAAACTGTAGTGTAAAGCACCCTTCTGGCAAGACAGTGATGGAGTGAATGATGGTGAAAGTTTTTCTTTTTCGGGCCACCCTGCCTTGGTGGGAATCGGCCAGTGTGATAATAAAAAAAAAAAAAATGCACACAAACACACACGTATATAATATTTCAACGCAACGTCCGTATCCCACCGAGGCAGGGTGGCCCAAAAGAAAAAACAAAATTTAGTAATATACAGGAAAAGGTGTTACTAGCCCCTTGACTTCCAGCATTTTAGTCGCCTCTTACGACACGCATGGCTTACGGAGGAAGAATTCTATTCCACTTCCCCATGGAGAATAAAGCGTTTTCATACAAAACTAAAGTCTGGTGACCTGCCCAGGCACCAGGTAATCCTGACTTCGTGATAATCTAAGAAGAATCACTCCAAACTGGTTACAGCAGTTTCAGGCGTAGCGCCTGATCTTTCTTAAAGAAGTGTACTCTCGTGATATCCAACGTGTATTTATTCGTTTCCACTTCCTTCTCATTTTCCTCTCATCGCTCCTCATCTACTCTTCGTCGTCTCTTCCACTCCATCAATCCCCTCTACTCCTGCAGCCTAGAGCCAGGCTCCAGGAGTAGAAAAACCCTGGAAACTCGTCCGAGGTTAGGGTATATCATCCTTTTCCCGCCTCCACTCTTTTCTCTCCCCCCCCCTCCTCATTTTCTCCTCCTTCCTTCCTCCTTCCTCTCTTATTTCATCTTGCCTCCTCCAACCTTAACCCCCTCCCTTCATGCCTCCTCCACCCCCTTCTCTCCCTCTCCTTCTCTCCTCCCTTTCTCCTCTCCTTTTCTCTCCTCTCCTTTTCTCTCCTCCCCTTTTCTCTCCTCCCCTTTTCTCTCTCCTCCCCTTTTCTCTCTCCTCCCCTTTTCTCTCTCCTCCCCTTTTCTCTCTCCTCCCCTTTTCTCTCTCCTCCCCTTTTCTCTCTCCTCCCCTTTTCTCTCTCCTCCCTTTTCTCTCTCCTCCCCTTTTCTCTCTCCTCCCCTTTTCTCTCTCCTCCCCTTTTCTCTCTCCTCCCTTTTCTCTCTCCTCCCTTTTCTCTCTCCTCCCCTTTTCTCTCTCCTCCCCTTTTCTCTCTCCTCCCCTTTTCTCTCTCCTCCCCTTTTCTCTCTCCTCCCCTTTTCTCTCTCCTCCCCTTTCCTCTCTCCTCCCCTTTTCTCTCTCCTCCCCTTTTCTCTCTCCTCCCCTTTTCTCTCTCCTCCTCTTTTCTCTCTCCTCCCCTTTTCTCTCTCCTCCCCTTTTCTCTCTCCTCCCCTTTTCTCTCTCCTCCCCTTTTCTCTCTCCTCCCCTTTTCTCTCTCCTCCCCTTTTCTCTCCCCTTTTCTCTCTCTCCCCTTTTCTCTCTCTCCCCTTTTCTCTCTCTCCCCTTTTCTCTCTCTTCCCTTTTCTCTCTCTCCCCTTTTCTCTCTCTCCCCTTTTCTCTCTCTCCCCTTTTCTCTCTCCTCCTCTTTTCTCTCTCCTCCCCTTTTCTCTCTCCTCCCCTTTTCTCTCTCCTCCCCTTTTCTCTCTCCTCCCCTTTTCTCTCTCCTCCCCTTTTCTCTCTCCTCCCCTTTTCTCTCTCCTCCCCTTTTCTCTCTCCTCCTCTTTTCTCTCTCCTCCCCTTTTCTCTCTCCTCCTCTTTTCTCTCTCCTCCCCTTTTATCTCTCCTCCCCTTTTCTCTCTCCTCCCCTTTTCTCTCTCCTCCTATTTTCTCTCTCCTCCCCTTTTCTCTCTCCTCCTCTTTTCTCTCTCCTCCCCTTTTCTCTCTCCTCCTCTTTTCTCTCTCCTCCCCTTTTCTCTCTCCTCCTATTTTCTCTCTCCTCCCCTTTTCTCTCTCCTCCTCTTTTCTCTCTCCTCCCCTTTTCTCTCTCCTCCTCTTTTCTCTCTCCTCCCCTTTTCTCTCTCCTCCTATTTTCTCTCTCCTCCCCTTTTCTCTCTCCTCCTCTTTTCTCTCTCCTCCCCTTTTCTCTCTCCTCCCCTTTTCTCTCTCCTCCCCTTTTCTCTCTCCTCCTATTTTCTCTCTCCTCCCCTTTTCTCTCTCCTCCTCTTTTCTCTCTCCTCCCCTTTTCTCTCTCCTCCTCTTTTCTCTCTCCTCCCCTTTTCTCTCTCCTCCTCTTTTCTCTCTCCTCCCCTTTTCTCTCTCCTCCTCTTTTCTCTCTCCTCCCCTTTTCTCTCTCCTCCCCTTTTCTCTCTCCTCCCCTTTTCTCTCTCCTCCCCTTTTCTCTCTCCTCCCCTTTTCTCTCTCCTCCCCTTTTCTCTCCCCTCCCCTTTTCTCTCCTCCCCTCTACTTCCTCTCTACCTTCTCTTCCCATCCTTCGTCTTCATACTCTCTCACCCTCCACGGTACTCACCCACTCAGTGGGTGGGGGTGGGGGGGGGACAATATTCAGCGTGGCTTTTCCATTCACGGAAATAATTTGTTTTGTGTTAAGGTGCTGAAAGCCCTTTCAGGGCCACTTACAATTTTAAGTAGAATTCGTGGCGCGGCCTCAGTGGCTGGTCCAGTGACGCAGTGGCCCGCCTCGCTTCTTCCTCCGTACATCAGTGTACAGCAATGGACCAACAAACGCCTTAAATGACCCAACAAACGCCTTAATTTACCCACTCGAGTGCACGCATTCACAGGCAATTTCCAAGATTTGCGCTATTTGCGGAGTGACTCTCAAGTTACCTCCAGACTATATACATGTGTTAGGAAGTATCTTGTGTATAGCTTTGTTAGTGTGTGACTCCATTGTTGCCTTCCTTGTCAACCAGGCTGTTGTTGCTAACCTCGGATTGGTGGACCTCTGTGTCATAGAGACGTTAAACTCCACAAATCACACATTGAAGAAGGTGGTAGAGAGTACTCAGGGAGGTACTGCCGTACTCTTAGGCGTGTGTGAAACGGAACTCTGTTGAATGTTTTGCACTCTGGCAAGATTGCAGATCTTTGTCTCATAAGCATGTAAGATGGCAAGTGAATCCAGTATCGGTCCCCTGGTTAAAGGAGATGGAACCTTCACTAACAACAAGAGTGAAATACTGATGTTATAATATGACTGTTCAGGGAGCCATTAATCAGTCGTAAATGAGTTTTCCATGGATAAACTCAAAATCCTGCCAGCATTACCATAATTTCTGAAATAACTCTAACCTCTTCGACATAGCCAGGGATTGCTTGCCCCTACACTCTGCTACAGTCCCTGACTCATGGAACTCCATACTGATAAGAACTGCAAGAAATCGCCAGCTCGTACCTTGATTGTTAATGATGGACAAAGAAATCATCCCACAGTCTTTAAAACCACTGACATAGTTCCACTCCACAAATGTGGCAGTAAAATAATTTCCAATAGCGCTGAAGTCCCACGTTTTCAGAATCTTTGGGAGAGTCATAAGAGACAAAATTGCTAATCACTTGGGATCTCATCAGTTGCATTACCCAGGGCAGCATGGATTGACAACAGGTTGCTTCTGTCTCACAATTACTTGACCTTTACGACATGCTCTTGGATACAGCGAGAGACAAGCAAAATACGGATGTACTATACACAGATTGTCAAAGCCTTTGACAAGTGTAGTCATAATGTAATAGTTCACAAAATGCAGACAAAATGGAATAACTAGAAAAGTGGGCAGATGGATATTAAATTATCTAAGAAATAGAACCCAAAGTGTAATAGTGAACAATGTAATCGGAGGCTGCCACAGTGCAAAGCTCTGTTCCACAAGGCACAGTACTGGCCCCTGTTCTTTCTCATTCTCATATCCGAAATAGAGGCATAAATCGTAGTACCGTGTCATTTTTTGCAGACAATATTAAAATTTGTATGAGATATTATATATATATATATATATATATATATATTATATATATATATATTATATATATATATATGTAATGTCGAGCCGAATATGTAAAACTGGTCAATTAGCAAGAACTCATTTAAAATTAAGTGCTTTCTAAAATTTTCTCTTATACGTTTAAAGATATATTTTTTTTATTAATGTTAATGTAAAAACTTTTAATTTTGCACCAAAAGAATCTTAGAAAACTTACCTAACCTTATTATAACAAGAGCAATTTATTTTAGACTAACCCAACTAAATATATTTTAGATTTGTTTACAGTAATTTAATACTAAACAAACACAGTGAAATATATTTTTTTCGTTAGGTTCAGAATGATTTTGGCGAAATTATTGCATACACAAATTTTCACTTGTCTTATATGGCAAGATGAGCGTTGCTATTTAAGCCAAGATCGCAAATTCTGCCTATTCGGCACGATATATATATATATATATATATATATATATATATATATATATATATATATATATATTAATTTATTTAATTGTTTTTATTATCACACTGGCCGATTCCCACCAAGGCAGGGTGGCCCGAAAAAGAAAAACTTTCACCATCATTCACTCCATCACTGTCTTGCCAGAAGGGTGCTTTACACTACAGTTTTTAAACTGCAACATTAACACCCCTCCTTCAGAGTGCAGGCACTGTACTTCCCATCTCCAGGACTCAAGTCCGGCCTGCCGGTTTCCCTGAACCCCTTCATAAATGTTAATTTGCTCACACTCCAACAGCACGTCAAGTATTAAAAACCATTTGTCTCCATTCACTCCTATCAAACACGCTCACACATGCCTGCTGGAAGTCCAAACCCCTCGCACACAAAACCTCCTTTACCCCCTCCCTCCAACCTTTCCTAGGCCGACCCCTACCCCGCCTTCCTTCCACTACAGACTGATACACTCTTGAAGTCATTCTGTTTCGCTCCATTCTCTCTACATGTCCGAACCACCTCAACAACCCTTCCTCAGCCCTCTGGACAACAGTTTTGGTAATCCCGCACCTCCTCCTAACTTCCAAACTACGAATTCTCTGTATTATATTCACACCACACATTGCCCTCAGACGTGACATCTCCACTGCCTCCAGCCTTCTCCTCGCTGCAACATTCATCACCCATGCTTCACACCCATATAAGAACGTTGGTAAAACTAGACTCTCATACATTCCCCTCTTTGCCTCCAAGGACAAGGTTCTTTCTCTCCACAGACTTCTAAGTGCACCGCTCACCCTTTTCCCCTCATCAATTCTATGATTCACCTCATCTTTCATAGACCCATCCGCTGACACGTCCACTCCCAAATATCTGAATACATTCACCTCCTCCATACTCTCTCCCTCCAATCTGATATCCAATCTTTCATCACCTAATCTTTTTGTTATCCTCATTACCTTACTCTTTCCTGTATTCACTTTTAATTTTCTTTTGCATACCCTACCAAATTCATCCACCAACCTCTGCAACTTCTCTTCAGAATCTCCCAAGAGCACAGTGTCATCAGCAAAGAGCAACTGTGACAACTCCCACTTTGTGTGATTCTTTATCTTTTACCTCCACGCCTCTTGCCAAGACCCTCGCCTTTACTTCTCTTACAACCCCATCTATAAATATATTAAACAACCACAGTGACATCACACATCCTTGTCTAAGGCCTACTTTTACTGGGAAATAATCTCCCTCTTTCCTACATACTCTAACTTGAGCCTCACTATCCTCGTAAAAACTCTTCACTGCTTTCAGTAACCTACCTCCTACACCATACACCTGCAACATCTGCCACATTGCCCCCCTATCCACCCTGTCATACGCCTTTTCCAAATCCATAAATGCCACAAAAGCCTCTCTAGCCTTATCTAAATACTGTTCACTTGGGTCCACACACCCCCTACCTTTCCTAAAGCCTCCTTGTTCATCTGCTATCCTATTCTCCGTCTTACTCTTAATTCTTTCAATAATAACTACCATACACTTTACCAGGTATACTCAACAGACTTATCCCCTTATAATTTTTGCACTCTTTTGTCCCCTTTGCCTTTATACAAAGGAACTATGCATGCTCTCTGCCAATCCCTAGGTACCCTACCCTCTTCCATACATTTATTAAATAATTGCACCAACCACTCCAAAACTATATCTCCACCTGCTTTTAACATTTCTATCTTTATCCCATCAATCCCGGCTGCCTTACCCCTTTTCATTTTACCTACTGCCTCACGAACTTCCCCCCACACTCACAACTGGCTCTTCCTCACTCCTGCAAGATGTTATTCCTCCTTGCCCTATACACGAAATCACAGCTTCCCTATCTTCATCAACATTTAACAATTCCTCAAAATATTCCTTCCATCTTCCCAATACCTCTAACTCTCCATTTAATAACTCTCCTCTCCTATTTTTAACTGACAAATCCATTTGTTCTCTAGGCTTCCTTAACTTGTTAATCTCACTCCAAAACTTTTTCTTATTTTCAACAAAATTTGTTAACATCTCACCCACTCTCTCATTTGCTCTCTTTTTACATTGCTTCACCACTCTATTAACCTCTCTCTTTTTCTCCATATACTCTTCCCTCCTTGCATCACTTCTACTTTGTAAAAACTTCTCATATGCTAACTTTTTCTCCCTTTCTACTCTCTTTACATCATCATTCTACCAATCGCTCCTCTTCCCCTGCTGATGCATGCAGGGGATGAGATGAAAAGCTGAAAGCTGGCTGCCTTGGATCAAAGTCTAGCTGGACTCCAAGGTATTGGTCCAGTGTGGGTAGATTGGTAAAGCACTGCGTACCTTGTTCCAAGGTTCGTAGGTTCGAATCTCCTTCAGCCAGAGATCAGTGTTTGTGTATATTTCGCCTGCTCTTGCGAATTCTTTGCATATATATATATATATATATATATATATATATATATTATATATATATATATATATATATACAAAACAACCACTCTGAAAGAATAGAGAAATTCCAAGCGCTTTCGTGACTACTCACTTGATAATGTGAGTAGTCACGAAAGCGCTTGGAAGTTCTCTATTCTTTCAGAGTGGTTGTTTTGCATATTTTGAAATCACCTGTTTACTGTGATCTTATTGCATATATATATATATATATATATATATATATATATATATATATATATATATATATATATATATATATATATATATATATATAAAATGTCGTGCCGAATAGGCAGAACTTGCGATCTTGGCTTAAATAGCAACGTTCATCTTGCCATATAGGACAAGTGAAAATTTATGTATGCAATAATTTCGCCAAAATCATTCTGAACCTTACGAAAAGAGTGTATTTCACTGTGTTTATTTAGTATTAAATTACTGTAAACAAATCTAAAATATATTTAGTTGGATTAGGCTAAAATAAATAGCTCTTATTATAATAAGGTTAGGTAAGTTTCCTAAAATCCTTTTGGTACAAAATTAAAAAATTTTACATTAACATTAATGAAAAAATATATCTTTAAACATATAAAAGAAAATTTTAGAAAGGACTTAATTTTAAAAGAGTTCTTGCTAATTGACCAGTTTTACATATTCGGCACGACATTATATATAATATATATATATCTATATATATATATATATATATATATATATATATATATATATATATATATATATATAATGATGACGAAGCAAGCCTCCAACCTAATATAAACTAAGTCTTCCAGTAAGTCACTGACAACAATATGATGTTCATTGAGGACAAGTTTGTTACTCCCTTATGGAAAAGATTGAGGAAATAAAGACAGGAACAGTGCATAAAACAAGCTCTCATCACTCATAGGATATGTCTGTGAGAGACAACGTCAACTTCACAATCTACATCTGGAAAATTCTAGAAGGATTGGTCCCAAATCTGCAAATATTCATGATGAAAGTAAGAGGCTTGAGAGACGGTGCCAAACACCACCAATGAAAAGCAGGGGTGCAGTAAATACACTTTGGAAAAAAATAAGTGTGGAAGGAACAAGACTTTTCAACTACCTCCCTTTATACATTTAGAGAATTACCAGCAGACCTTTAGCTGTCTCCATGAGAGAACTCGACAAATTCAAGTAAATTCCTGCTCAGTTGGGTTGCGGTGCATACTCTGGACTTAGTGGGGGTAGTACCAACAACCTGGTTGATAGTCTTCCACTGGGAGGCCTGGTCTGGTACTGAGCCGCGGGGGCGTTGACCCTGGGAATACACTGCAGGTAGACTCCAGGTGAGAGTGGGTCTCGGTGAAGTTGGACCTGGGAACCATCATTAACACATGTAACAACTGTGGTTGAGGTTTACTGTGTTCTGAAATGAATTAAAAGTGAAGTGGGTGTGTGGGAACCAAGATCAGTTAGAGAAACTTGCTCAATATTGATTGACTGCAATATTGTTGTGATGTTGCAGCTTTGTTCAAGACCACCTAGTTGTATGTTTTAATCGTTTGATTGCAAGTATGTTTCTGCACTGTTTCAAAAGATGACGAAGACTTAGTTGAGATTATTAACCAAGAAAGTAGCTCAGGGTAACCTAAGAAAATCATTACATCTGGAATATTTTTAGTAGGAACCTTCATTATATCTCTCCGGAATACAACCCCACAACTGTTGACTAACATGGAGGTGCGTATTAACTATAAGGCGAAGAATGACAACTGGTGTAAGGACGCGAGCCTCCGCCCTTCCTCAGACTGGCCACCACAGCACAAGTGGCGTTATGAGATATCTTCTCTGGACTTGGCAATATTATTTGTATCAGATGCTCCGTAAGAAGTTAAATAGCCTTTTTCCTTTAACCCTAGAAAGGCCTGCTTCTAGAAATAGTCTTCTTCAGTTACACCCGGGTACGCTCTTCTTGGTGACGACACATTAAAATATAATCGTTCTTATCAGACTTTATTGTTGATATTGAAGAACGTATGAAGTAACAATTATTGAAGTGAACGCGAGGCTTATTACAATTCAGTTTCAGAACCTACACGCCCGTAAATACCTTACTAACAGTAAGGTTGCGAGTTGATTAATGGATATTAAACTTAGGTTAATATCTTTATAATGCACCCCATACCCGTCCTCTTCTAGGAAGGTACTTCCCTTCTCTCACGTGACTGAAACGTAAGCATGGTGAACGTTTCGCAAATGCCAGAATTATTAGTTAACTTTCTAATTTCTAATGATATTCAATGTAAAGTTAGGTTTACTTTTCCGTGTTTTTCTTCATAGTTTTCTGTTGATATTTCCTTGACGATTTAAGAGGCCTGGTTGGAGCCTGGGCCGCGGGAACCATTTGTTACAAATCTGTGTTGTCTCTGGTGTTCTTGGTGTTACCAACCTGTGTTCTCTGCTGCTGCCTACACTGTGAGTAGTTCGTGCCTTCGGCTCACAAATGAAGGACTGGTTTGAAACCTGGACGAGAGGAAACCTTAGCTATGCTTCCTGACAAATTTGGCCCCTGATCACCTAGCAGTTAGCAAGTTCCTTGGTGCTAGCTGACTGCTGTGCCTCTCAGCTGGGAAGAGAATCAAAGAACCATGACTAAAATAAGCCACTCTGACTCTTGGGTTATCCTAAGTTGCCAACTCTGAGAATTAATCAGTATTAAATTGTCTTCATTGTGGCCCAAAGCGAAAGAAGAGTTAGCAACTGGGGAGGAACATGAATTAATGACTTTAGTGTGAGGTGGCTGACTAGCTGTGGCGGCAGGCATGGTGTCAGGGAGTGGGAGGGCGGGGAGGGAGTGTCCGGAAGGGAGGAGCATCAGTGATGGACTGCGTAACGGTTCTGACACGAAATTTGAACTGGGCGACATTACTGTCCACAGAGACAGTAGGAGGAGGAGGAGGAGGAAGAGGAGGAGGAGGAGGAGGAGGAAGAGGAGGAGGAGGAAGAAGAAGAGGAGGAGGAGGAGGAAGAAGAGGAGGAGGAGGAGGAGGTGGTGGTGGTGATGGTGGAGGTGCTAGTGTTACTACTACTACTACTACTACTACTACGTAGAGACAGCAGAAGCAAAACTGGCTGACAGTACTGCCCACGGAGGCAGCAACAGCAACTACAGACCTGGCTGACAGTACTGCCCACGGAGGCAGCAACAGCAACTACAGACCTGGCTGACAGTACTGTCCACGGAAGCAGCAGCAGAAATGTGTAACTGCTTCAGTGAGAAACTTTAGAGATGCCATATACATTTATAGCTTTGTTTTAATATAATTAACATTAAATACCACAAAAAAAAACGCAAAACATTTTTATGAGAGATGAAAACGGATTGATGAACTGTTTCCACACATCACATGTCACAACAAAGATGAGCTACACAACTAATTTACTAATGCAGAGCGGAAACTAAACTTTTCACATCAAACGAAAGAAAAGAAAGTCATTTGGAAAAATACGACTATTGTCTTTCATATGGAAATCTTAACCGTGAGAGTATCGTCCCCTGTTGACAGGAGGTTAATACATTGAACACGAATACTCGTTTAGTTATCTATATTGATGTCAGTGTATCCTGCTACAGGCTCTATCTCGTGGAATTTTATATTCATTAAAAATTGTAAGAAACCACCCACTATCCGGAGGCTTTAGTATTTTATGGAGAATGATCTGGAAATAGGTGTTGCCTCGTAATCTTTAAAAAAAAAAACACTAATATTGCCCCCACTTCATGAAGGTGGCAGTAAAACAACTGAAGACAAACTATAGACCAATAGCCCTAGCTTCACATATCAAAATCTTTGAATGGGTCCTAAGAAGCAATATTGCTAGTCAGATGGAATCACAGCAGTTGTACAATCCAGAAGAGCATGTTCTTAGAGCAGGTCGGTCCTGCCATTCACAGCTGCTAGATCATTATGAGGCTGTCCTGGATGCTCTGGAAGACAAGCGAAGTGCTAATACAGTGTACACTGATATTGCAAAAGTGTTCAGCAAGTACGACCATGGTATCATTGGTTATATACTGCTTGCATAACGAATAATTGGAAAAACGGGAAGATGGATATTTAACTTTTTAGTAAATAGAACCCAGAGAGTAGTTGTGAACAGTTAAGTCGGGGGCTGCCACTGTGGAAAAACTCTGTTCCTCATGGCACAGTACTCGCCCCGTTTCTGTTTCTCACTCCAGTAATGATGCCGGAAGACGTCACATTCAAGGATGACAACGACGTTGTCAGTGCTGCCGCATTTACAACATTGTTGGATAAGCAGAAGTTTCAAGGCAAGAGATGCTGAACCAATGATACTCTTCAAGTCACTGGTTCTCTTTAGGCAGGAATACAGCTGTATACTGACGGCCACCCTTCATAAATGCTGAGCTGAAAAACGTACAGAGGGCGTTTCACTGCCCATGTAAACTTAAACATCTAGAGTAAACTACTGGAAACGCATGAAGTCCCTTTATCGTAGGAATAGTCTCAGTGCCCAAGGTTGTTTGATCGTCCTCGGACACCCGTGGCAACTGCACACTATCCTGCGATAGTTGTTTTAAGTAGTCGCTCTCCGGTGACGCAGCTATTAGTTCATGTAGTAGTTCCTCCACAAAGGACGCCGTGTTATTCCTTGGAACGAATGCGAGAAAGGCACGTATTATTTTAAAACTGGAAAATCCTGGAGGTGCTGGTCCCAAATCTGAACACTGAAATTAATCTGTATGACAGGAGACTTGGCAAACCACGGTACGGGTGGGGATTGAACTCCCGGCAAGTGAGTCGTAAAACTCCAGGCCGCGATATCACTCCTCACCCGTACCGTAGTTTGTTTGCAATCGTGTCATTACGATTTCGTGAGCCAAGAGTCCTGGCAGACAGTGCAAAATACCTCAACTGATAAAGCGGGGGCGTGACAGTACACTTAAGAGAGAACTTTTAAGTGTAAGAGGTACCCGACTCTCAACATTCCCTTCATGCTGCTTGCTGGGGATTACCAACAAGCTTTTGGCTGCCTTCAAGAGGGAACTAGAGAATTTCCTCTAATCAGTACTTGACCAGCCGGGCTATGCACAATTCGTCTATTGGACTGCGTGAGACCAACAGTAACAGCATAGTTGATCAGGTATTGATCCTCCAGGGGCTGGGCCCCTGGGGCGTTGACCCCCTAAAAACGTTCTTCAGGCATCGCACAAATTGTATGATAACACACATCTTAAGAGATTTCTAAAAGGAAATTAAAAATGTCCGTGTATTTAGTATTTAACACCTGGGCCCAGTTTCTGGATCGCTGTATTTATATAAAAATATCCAGAGACCCTAAATAAGAGAGGATGCTAAGACGTCAGATTATTATAGAAGAAATACTTACTACACAGTCCAAGTTATTGTAAGTTTAGAGTAGGAAGACCTACCTTCTCACAACTACTAGGTCATATTGGCAAGGTCAGTGAGACATTGCAAGATAAAAAGTTCGGAAATGTAGTCTGAAGGGATTTACAAAGGCCTCAGACAAATACAACCATAGCTCGTAAAATCAGGTCAGTATTTATATCAAACTACATTTTTCTAACAGACCACTCAAAGAGGGACAGTATGTAAATAAAACATCCACTCTGGGTGCCTTATAAAGCTCTGTTCCACCAGGTGTTTTACCAGTACCTGTACTCTTCCTCGTTCATGAAGCACCCGTAAACAATAATACATACGAGAGATTAGTGTCATCTTTTGCGGATGATAAAATAAACGTGGATGCTTCCTCGGTAGAAGACACCGCAAAACTGATATCAAAACTGTTTTCATTTGTGCAGTTGAAAATATGAGGATATTTAATGGTAACAGATTTCAGCCGCTTGGATAAGAGAAAAAGATTTCGAAACAGTGCAGAATAAAAAAAAATATAAAACAGGATCTTATTACATAACGGAAGCAACAGTAAACTATAAGTAAATAATAATGCCAATTTAAACAGTCACGTAAATGTAGTCAAAGCCAAGAAAATGACTGAACGAGTCATGAGAATTTTTAAGCCATGAGAAGCCAGTATCAGTGATGGTACTCCGCGATGCCCTTATGCTCTCCCGTTTGACAGAAAATAAAATGTCAGAGCTAGAAAATGGTGTTTATATACTGCTGACAGGCTATGTAAAATACTGTTGGGAAATACTCTTTACAACTCGTTTATTCATGGAAAATATACTAGGTACCTAATCTTCATCTTACCATAACTACTGTTGTGAAAAATACGAAAGGAAATGTGGAGTAAACGCGGTGAAAAGATGGGATTCCATAGACTTAGTATGTTGTGTCAACATCTATGGCTGAAGACCCTTCTACCAGTCGTTGTAAGAAATACTGTTAAAACGAAGGTGATAGCTTTAAGAGGAAACTGAATAAATTTCTGCAGGAGGTGCTTGATTAACCTGGCTGTGATGG